>NW_024425008.1:21017777-21071946 GCF_017311325.1 Ursus maritimus
AGGATGATTTGAAAGAGCATTTGAGTCAGTTTGCTCTTGGCCTTATTTTTTGGACTGAAAGATCCTGAATTCTAAGAAAACGGGAAAGGCTTTGCTTCATGGTACAATTGCATTTTATGTTTTGAGGTTATATGGGAATTTGTGAGAGGTGAACTAACCTCATCTAAGAAAATGAAATTGGGATGGGAGAGTGTCCAGGTGTCAAGACTGTGGTCAACCACTGAAGAGGCTCCCTCTCAGCCAGCTGTTGGCACCAAGTTGAAAGTAACTGGGGATAATTTAGTTTATTTATTTATTTTTTGTCCCAGGACATTTGTTTTTCTGGCTCCATACTATCAGTCTCCACTTCCAATCCTTTTGCTCTCAGTGAGCTTTCCTACTGTGTTCCATCTTGTTTGAATCAATGATATTTGGAAAACCTGCCTGGCTTTCATTTCATAACAATGTTGCCTCTCCAATTACCCTACCTGACTTTGTATCTTGCAACCCACAGATAAGCAGTATTTCACCTTTCACATAATCCAAGAAACCCTTTACTTGTACTTCATTAGTACCTCTTACAGCAGGCAATACCTTCCAGATTCTGAGGGATAGTCATGTCTAACCTGGAATTCTATTCTAAGTGAAACTTCCAATCACTCTTCCGCAAAAAAGTAAATACTATTTCTGATAAAGCATTTCTTGAAAAACTACTGAAGCTGTAATACACCAAAGTAAGGAATAAACTAAAAATACAAATATCTGAAACCCAAGAAACATAGAAACCAACACAGGAGAGGACCAAAAGGAACAGCCCACATTATGATAAAGAGACATCCCAGGAGTTTAAGAATGACAGTCTGGATTGGAACAAGAGGGTTTGAACATGAGAACCTGAAGAGGAATTAAGTTGAACTATACTGAGAGTTTGCAGGAAGGTGAAATAGGTATGGGGGCAGGAAGGCATGTAAAAAAATCAATGTTTATCACATCATAACATGGGGAAGGTTAACAAAGAGTGCTGTTTAAACACATGTGCTGTTTAAACATGGAGAAGCAAATCATAGGAAGTAATGGCTAATGGAGGTGCAAGTGTTTGCCTCTGGGGACAGGACTGGGAAAGAAGCACAAAGTGATGGTTGGTTTTATTGAAAGACTTGGAAAACTGTCTGACATTGTTTTTATTTTCAAATAAGTAGATGGAGTGACTTATGTCAAGGGATAAATAACCCTAATAATGGTTGTAAGAGTCAGGTGACTAAATTAATTCAATTCAAAAACTTATTAAGCATGCGTTATGTAACAGATACTAAGAAGACAAAGACAAATAATATTTCTGCCCTCGAGGACCTCATAATCTGGGCCAGATAAGACATGCACACAAATACTGTGATGCAGAATGTGATAAGAAATATTGCAAATAATGCTCTGGGGAGTACAGAGGAAGAGACAATGGCGTCAGAGCAGTTGGGTTTGAGAAGGATGCAAGGAGAGTTGCATGCGAATGGCATTGCCCAAAACCCTGTGTGAACTGGTTTGTTTTTTAGTTCTTGTTCCTCTTTTTTTGTTTGAACAGAATGTAAATGGTAAGGAACTTCTTCCTTAACTTTAAAATATTCTTTGGGTTAGGAGAGATTGGACCTCTGGAGATAGGAAAAAGGAAAAGCATTACAGATGAAGAAGGAACTATAATATAGTTGCAGAAATAGGGTGACAAAGGGCATGTGAGGAGAATGGCAAGTATTATATGTGAGTCTAGAGTGCATGGAAGAGATTTGGCCTGTGGTCAGAGCAAAGAGTGTTCAGAAAAAATAAATCTATTTACCCAAAATAAATGAACAAGATCCTGAATGTAAACTGGTTCATAGAGGGTTCTGGGTAAGAGTTGTGGTTGTCCTTGTATTCCCAGGGCCCAGCTAGTGTCTGGCATGAAGTAAGCAGGTCAGTTTAATAGCACGGAATCAGCCATCTGTCTTTTGAAATAAGTCAAAGAGGCCATTCCCTGAAAGACCATTACTAATGACACTGCAACTAGTAACAATAATGCTGATGACTCACATTTATTGAGTATTTAATGTGTATTACATTAAAGTAAGCACTTCATTAAATCATCCTGGCTTCCTAGGTGGCAGGTATTGTTAGTAAATTTACTTTATAGATAAGTAAAACTGAGGTTTAGAGAAGGTAAGTGGCATGCAGATTTTGAGATAAGTACTTTTCTTATCTTTCTTCTATGTTACGTAGGCATTAAGATCACCCATTTATAAAATTGTGTAACATTTTCAAAGGACGATGATGTTGTGATACTGCTTTATTTTATTCTTCAAAAAGCTTAATTGTTGCATTTCATTTAAAGTTGGTCACAAAAGGGATGACTGGGTGGCTCAGTTGGTTAAGTGGTGCAGTCCATTAAGCATCTGACTCTTGATTTCAGCTCAGATCATGATCTCAGGGTTGTGAGATTGATCCCTGCATCAGGCTCTGCACTGGGCATGAAGCCTGCTTAAGATTCTCTCTCTCTCTTTCTCTCTTCTTCTGCCCTTCCCCCCACCCCGAGTGCTCTCTCTCTCTCCCTCCCTCTCTAAAAAAAGTGGGAGTGAGGGGCCTGAGTGGCTCGGTCAGTTAAGCTTCTGACTTTTGGCTTCAGCTCAGGTTATGATCTCAGGGTCTGGGATTGAGCCTGCATATTGGGCTCTGTGCTCAGTGGGGAGTCTGCTCAGAATTCTCTCTCTCTCCCTCTCCCTCTGCCCCTCCCTGCCCCACGCTCTGTCTCTCCCTCTCTCTCTCTCTAAAATAAATAAAGAAATCTTAAAAAAAAGAAAAAAGTTAGCCACAAAAGTGTATAAACATGATCCCAATTTTGGTTTAAGACTGTATGTGTATCTGGAAGAAAATATATCAGAGTCCATCAAATCTGGGACAGAATTGGTCATATGATGCACCATTATTTCATATAGCAGTATGAAAATTGGTATGAAAAAAATATTCTGTTGATTAAATTATGATGTGCCACCAATTGTAAGGCATGGCCTTATTTTAGAGATGTTAAAATGTGAGAAAATATCCATCTTATAATAAATGAAATATACTGATTATGGAGTAGTAGAATTATACATGGTTTAAATTCTCTTTCTTATAATACACATGTGTTTCTAAACGTTCAGCAATTGATGTATATTAAAGTTGATTTTTTTAAGTGTTGGAAATACTTGGGACATCCCCACAACAAGGAATAAAGATATAGAATATAGATAATAGACATCAGTAACTTATACTACTGTTTTTGGATTAAATTCAGCAATAGCTTTATGACTGACATGTATATGATTGACATAAATTCCCTGAAAAAAACTGTGCTGTCACACAGCTTGAAAGGGAAAGGAGATTTCCTGTAAAACATGGTGGGATAAAGGCATATTTATTTTAACTCCTACCTCTTTTCATGCCAGAAACCTGATGAACACAACAATTTAAATTTGGAAATGTAAAATCTTATGTTAATTGAAACTTGAGTAAAATCCCCAAACATAGTCTATGAATTGCAACCATCCATCAAATATAGTGGGACTTGAATTCAATGGAGTAAAGACATTGAAAGCCAATATATACCTCTCGAGCTTAAGCAGACTATAGATTCCTCTCAAAGTAAGCAAGGATCCTAATGGGTCCATCTGATGAGTTTTTTACTTGGAACAATAAGGAGTGAAGGTGCGAATGGTCATGAGAAAAGTGAAGACTATGATGGTTGGGCGTGTACTGTTGACCAAAGCTAAACACTAAATCACCAAATAAAAGACATTTGTGATAGGATGCTTCACTGCAAGTAACACAGACTGCAGCCACGTAGATCTGCTGCAGAAAGATGTCCCCAGGAGAGAAGACAGAGCAGATTTGGTAAGAAGGAGCTCAGAGATGACAAGCCAGGTGATGCAGGTCAGATACCTGCCCATTCCCATATTGTTCTTTAGAAAAAAGTAAGCCGGGTTAGAACTGCTGGTTCAAAGATGAATGATAAGCCAAAGAGATCTAAAGCAGGACTTTGGCACGGATGCTACAAAAACAAAAAGATACATAATTTATATTAAAGAGCAGACGAAAGTACTTTTTAGAAAACATGAACTTTCTACGAAATCAAAGAAAATTTCAGGCAGACACTTCTTTAAGTCCTTGAGAATTAGAAAGAAAAGGGAATATTTTAAAAGAAATAATGAGATTAATAGACAAAACTCTTTAAGTCATTTTTATCTGATTAAATGTTTTATTTAATTGTAACTAAATTTCTTAATTAATTAATTAATTTTAAATTAAAAATTGATAAGACAATATTAGGAGACACAAGGACACTGGCAAAAATCAGGAAAGAGGTTAAGAAAAAAATAACACTATTGCACAAATAGAAACTACATAGAAGAGGTGGGCAAAAAATAGAATAGTTATTACTCAAAACATTTCAGACCTTGAAAGTATCATGTCAGTGACATGGTATTCAGGTTTGAGGATGTCACCAAGGAAAAAATAATTAGAGAACTGTCAGATATGGAAGATAAAGGAGATCAAACAATCATATAATTAGTGTGCCTGAGGTATAGAACATGCTGAAATGGAAATATATTCAAAGATGAAATAGAAGAAAATAAATAAAGGAAGGCAAACAAAGGAAGACAAGAGTTTTCTGGAAGAACAGTTTATCTTTAAGTGTGATCTGGTGTCAGAGTTTCCTTATTGCCATCACAGAGTTTTGACACTAGAAAAAAGTCCTAAGCCAAGATGTTGGTTTTGTGTAAATGCCACCCAATGATATTTTCACAAGCAAGGATTCATGAACTACAGCCCTTGTTGGATTAAGAAAAGAATATTGAAAACAAAAATGAGAGACCTTCTTGATGATAAAAGTCAGCCTCCTGAGAAATGAATCAAATAAAAAATTCAGAAAAAGAAAAGCAATGTCTTATAAGAATTGTTAGGAAACAGAATCAATGTAAATATGGGCCTCAGATTGGACAACATTGGGATTACAATGACAACCTAAATGTAAATATTAAAAACCTTGACAAGATAAAATTAAAATATGATGCATAAATATCTGACAGTGTAGGAAAGGAATGGGAGAAGGAAATGTAGATGGGGAAATACTGTCATATTTCACAAGTGGAAATATTACGTAGCATAACTACTGCTTAAAGTTGAAAAAAAAATCCAGAAACAGAGCTTTAGTACTCAACATTAAATTATAAGTATAATCATGAAGAAAACTATTATAAGGAAGAATAAAAGCAAAACCAAAATAGATAAAGCACCATATGACAATAGATAGAAAACAAAGAAATTTACAAAATACATATGACATATAAATGGTTTTAAGACCCAACTTACTTATCATGGCTATTATTAACTTAGCTTTTAAAAGAAAAAAAGGATTTTTAGGTTGGATTTAAAAGAAACCACAACAAAAACAAGCAAATAATCCATATTTTCAATTAGGTGGAGGATAGTTAGAAATATTTCAGCCTAGCCATACCACAGAATACAGAGATTAAAAGGAAGACTGAGATATCCATCTATCTGTCTATCTATCTATCCATCCATCTATCCGTATAGATGTAGATATAGATCTAGAGATATATACACTAATATATACATATATATATCTGCATATTAGATATGTAGATATGTTATATATATGTATAAAATTCTCCATTATCTGAAGTTGCAGATAATTTATAATGTCATGGAATTTTTTAATTTAAAGAGCTTATATGTGAATACAAAATTCTGGAAGGATGTCAAGATACTTTATATTAGCTACATCTTAAATAATGGAATCCACTTTATATCTTTCTGTTTGAATTTTAATCATGAGCATATATTACTTTAAAAATTAAATTTAAAAAATAAAAATTGTCTTTCCCTTTTAAAAATGTTGCCAGCCTGTTTTGCGGAGTCTTCCATTTCACTATAAAATATAATTCTATCATTAGATAATTAATTATAAAACAATGACTAAAAATATTATAATATATCATAAGTTCATTCTCTAGTTAATCTAACTAAACTCATGGAATTTTGGAGTGAGCATAGCATGTTCGTCATTTTTATATATTTTCCACCAAAAAGTACAGTCACAATTTCAAGTCAAATCATGAGAAGATGTGGAATAGGTTTTGCAATTTTTGTTTTGCTTTTTGAATGAACACAATTCTCAAAAAAATAACAAAAAATTTTTTTCACATCTTACACAGAAAGGAATTCTCAAAGTATATAGGAAATGTAAAAGACCAATGAAAAGAACGCTATTAATGGGAAATATTAAGGATTGTAGGTGATTTTTTCCCTTTAAACAATCTAATTAAAAATTCTACTATATTCTACTCTACTATTCTACTATAGGAGGCACTGAAAAGCCACCACAGATTTAAAACCAGAAAAACACATAAAGATGATTTGATTGTGAAGGCAATGAAATTTCACTTTCAGGGCCCTAAAGAGGCCTGTCCTGGAATATTGTATATACTTCAGACCCCACGAAGCTTGACTAAGCTCCTACTGATCATATCTGTGCTCCATAGGATATCTTGCTTATAATGGATTCAGAGAATGGTGATACTTTATTGAGGAAATTACTTGTTATCTTTCTCTGCTTTTCTCCTAAACAGTTTGTCTCCACCTTAGTGAACAGGAAAATCAAGAGCAAGGAATAATATCCAGGTCAATAGTGATCACAGATGTGACTTTCTGGGGCTTTTGCAGTAGCCAGAAGACAGAAGGAGTAGCATGGGCAACACCTGGGCCACTGTCTTCTCCTTTCAGACCCCATTCTATCTGGAATTCCACAATTTCCTTAAATATTCTGGACTCTTTACCTCCTCGGGTCCTTTGTGCCAGTTGTTTCTTCAGTTTCTGTTTCGGATTACAGTTTGTGTTTAAACCCTTTATCCTTCTCTCCGTGGGGCCTGCTCTTTCTTATCTCTACCATCAGCTTCAGTGTCACTACAGCGCCTCAGAAAGACATCTCTTAATCTCACCATTTGCATCCATGACTTACAACCCCCAAATCTCAATACCATATGCTTTCACTCATATGTGAAATCTAAAGAAAACAAAACGAATAAACAAACAAAAAGCAGAAACAGACCCACAAATACAGAGAACAAACTGATGGTTGCCAGAGGTAAGGGAGGAAGGGGGATAGGTAAAATGAGTGAGGGAGAGAAGGAGATACAGACTTCTAATTATGGAATGAATAAAACACAGGAATGAAAGGTACAGTGTAGTAATAGTATTGTATAGTGACAGACACACTTGTGAGCATAACATATAGAGATGTTAAATCACTGTGCTGTACACCTGACATTAATGTAGCATTGTGTGTCGACTGTACTCAAATTTTTTTAAAAAGTCATATTCTACACGTATAGTTCGTATACTCTAAGTTAAACTTCTGATGTAATTTTTGGATCTCCTAATAAATACAAAACTATGCTAAAAAAAAAAGAAAAGAAAATGAACTCATTCTACTGAATTAAAATGTTACAAAACAAAACAAAACAAAAACAACAAAGGTCAATTTCTCATTCACACTTCATACCCAAGCAGATCAGCGGGATAGTTTTTCTCATCGTAGTCATTCAGGGTCTGCGGTGGGTGCTCTGTGCTCACAGGATGACACATTTTATTGCATGCTTCTACAATATTCGTGGTAGGAGAGAACAGAGAGGGTAGAGAATGGTGTGGCACCCCACTCTTGAATACGTCCATGTGGAAGTGACACACATGTCCTCTGCTTTTTGGCCAATGCAAAGCGCATGGCCAGACCTAACAGTAAGGGACTAAAATGCGTGATTGACTCTATTTGGAAGGAGAGAAAATCCAGAAACATTGGTGGTCAGCACCCATGTCTGCCACTCACCTTATATAGAATCAGTCCCTTCTCTCTTCTGTAGGTCAGTGTTGGGTTTGAGGAAACCCAATGAAGAGCAATCCTCTTTACCAGCTGAATTTGGAACCACTTACAAGATAAGACAAATAATTCAGAAATAATCTTGGAGATAGAAATGTTAGCTTTAGTACCGAATGGGAGGAAATGGCTTAGATGTGTGGCAATAGAGTTTCCTGAGATTTAATGCCACATTTGGACTGGCATCTTTTGGGAGGGGTTTTTAGAGGGAAGCTGGTGCCTCAGCAGAAAGAAGAATG
Source organism: Ursus maritimus (assembly GCF_017311325.1). Classification (NCBI taxonomy): domain Eukaryota; kingdom Metazoa; phylum Chordata; class Mammalia; order Carnivora; family Ursidae; genus Ursus; species Ursus maritimus. The sequence goes on from NW_024425008.1 coordinate 21,025,950, forward strand.
GAAGGGTTGAGATAGGCATGCTGAGGACCTACTCCCAGACTCACCAATCAGATAAATCACTCCACCTCCACAGGGGAGGAAAGAATTAGGTAGTAGAAGGAATTTTACTCTAATATTGCTCTTACCACATGAGAATGCAAGTTACGTAAAGGCAGGTGCAGAACATGTTTTCAGAAAAGCATAGGGCACAGAGAAGACTATTCAATACCTATTAATTGGGTGAATAAATTAATTAATTAATCAATTAAAGGCATACTGGCTACTGCCTGAGTCAGCTATTCCGTGCATCAAAATGAAATTGAAAATAACATAAAAGACATTATGCCTGGAATTGATTAATCATGTAAGGGAATGAATAATATTAACATAATATTATTTAATAACATAAATAATATAAAACTGATATTATGCTATTTATCATAGTAATGATTTCCATTCTATTATGTAAATCAGTATTGACATAGAGTTCATTTTATTATATAAGTATACAGTTATATACTTGAATGCATTATTTACTGTAATATTTATACTATTACATTACACTATTTTTTGATATTACATTTAAAAATTCATTACTGTTATTATTATTATTATTATGGTATTATTTAATATGAAGACTATATGCTGACCTGACAAAGTTCATCTGTGGATCTCTGAGTTGAAATTAGAATCACCCCAAAACAACCCTTGGGCTGCATTAATTTTTTTTTCTGATGAGTTAGCTAAGTGCATATATCCCTGTCCTCTGTCTTTATTCCATTCTAATAGCATTTGCCTTAAGTGAAAGTTCAGAAAGTATGTTTAAAGGGAAAACACGGTAAGTTAAAAAAAAAAAAGGAGGCAAGAAAATGATACAGAGACAACCAATTTCATGGAAAATCCAGAATTGAGATCCATACAAAAAATACTTAGCATATTTATGAGTGATGGGGAAAATAGGAAAGAAGAAATAATGAGATTTAAGCTTAGAATAATTCAAACAGCTAATACACACATGCAGAGTGTAAAAGTGCACCAAATAGAGACAAAATAGAACCCTGAACACTCAAAGCCTGTCTTGGTTCAGCCTCCAAACTCAATTATTAAGCATAGAGAGGGATGGGATGTGGGTAGTACAACTTTACTTGGTAGCAAGGGCTTTTCCTGAGACCAGCAGGACATTGAAACCATACTAGAGCTAATTATTTATTCAATAACCTAATTAATGTCAATTAAGTATAGGCCAGTTAGTTCCATTAATGAGTGTAAACTCCTAATGAAGTCAGGGTCACAAGCTCTAATTTTATCCATTAGAGACTATGTGGTGTACTCTTAACCCCCGTTACCCCTGTCATAAGTTTATTTGGTCATGAACAGAATGGAGTGGAGATGGCAGGGGTGGGGGAGCCGGGAAGGCAGAACTTACTCAAAAAGAAGAATATCCACGATTTATGTAATCCCTTACTACACTAGAAAAACAGTTCAAACACTTGAGTTGTAAAGTGAAATCAGTAGCATCACCTTTATTACAAAGGACAAGTTATTATTATTGGCTAAACATAAGTAGTTTACTCAATCTTATATAAAATCAAACGCCAGTGTTTACCAATATGGAAGTAATTGGATGCTTTCCTATTCTTAGGTAATTTTCATACACTTTTACCAAGAGATGTTTTGGTACCATCCACATGAACACTGCAGGGCTTGGAAGTGCCTTGAAACATGATTAATGCATTTGGAAATTGATGACGTGCAGATGATTATGGGACGAGGATGCTCTTTCTAAAGCTTTAACGGGTGGTCCCGATTTAAATACTATGAATTTCGAACAGGTAATGGATTAAGAATATACATTGATAAGTATTTAAAAAGCTGTAGGAAAATATTAGATCACAGAAAATTTGAGTTTCAATGAGAACATACTTGGCCAATGTTGAGTTCAGGAAAGACTCAGTTAATGTATCATTAAATGTGTTCAAAGGAACACATTTTTTTGTTTTTGTTTTTGGAGATGTTATTTTTGTTTTTGGAGATGTTATTATAGTCATTTACTAGGTCTACATTAAATGGGTGACCTTGGGTTCTCCTGCAATAATACTCTTTTTCACTGCCTCGGTCCCAATTTATATATACCAATTTATATATATAGACCAATAATATACCTGTTATACATAGAAATGCACATATAAATGTATGCATAGCTACTTAAATGTGTGTGTATGTACTTAGATCCAATTGAGTATCAGTTGACAAGAACCAAGAAATATCTGTACTTAAAGAATAGTTTGTGTATTATATTTTTCATTTATTGTTTTATTAAAAGAATAGTTGCTGAGGCTAATAATTCCCTGTTTAAAGGAAACTCTAATGACCTCTGAGGTTCTGCCCACCTCAGCAATTTTTATAGAATTATAAGCATTGAGTACTTATCATATACAAGGTCCTTGACATTTATTTTAAATTATTTAATTCCTTACAATAACTCTATGAACTCTGAACTATTGTCTCTATATCAGAAATGAAAAAATTGAAGCTGGAAGAGAATAAGTAATGTGCTTAAAGCCTCATGATTAATGGAAAGACTAAATTTTGTCTGATTCCAAAACTCATCTTTTAATTCTGTATTGCCTCCTTTTATACCTTTTATCAGAATCGATAGCATATAAAGATATATCCATGGATTTAGGTTTAAAAAAATTCAAAAACCTTTGTGAAATTTAAAACAAAGTAAAAATCATAAACAAAACAACTTTTGTAGGTGATAAGACAGATGAGCTTAAACAAATAAGGCATCAGATGTGACAACAAAGCGCTAAATAGAAATAAAAGTGTGATTTTTACTACTTAAGATCATTAAGGCTAATAGCTGACTTTCTGTCTTAGCCAAAATATGAACTCAGTATGATGAATTATGCATTACTTGGGCTACATCTGATTGTGAAATCCTCTAAAGAATTTACTTGAATCCTGTTTTTCCAGTTAGAGCTTTTACTTGCTTCAGGGAGAATTTGGTACTGAGGGGAGGTTCACAGAAAAAGAATAGATAAGATAGAGATCTCTCCAGCCCACTGCACTAGGGAATATTTGGGAATGTATGGACATACTATCATAGAAAGAAAAAGCCACAAGAATAACCATAGTTAGCATTTCTTGAATGCTGCATTACTGTTTGAAGGGCTTTGTGTATATTAACTTGCTTAATCTTCACAAAACAAAGGCAAGAATAAACCTGATAAGAAACCCTGGCATTACGGCACTTTTTCTGGTAAGGATGGACTCTCCTTAATGAGAAACGTTGAGCATACCAATCACATACATGAGCTGTCAATCATTTATTTTGTAGAATCATTATGGAGTTACTTTAAATACCAAGCTTTTCTAATACATTTTAGCTGTAACTGGATTTATAAAACATTGATTTAGATAGAAACTTTCAAAAATATACTTTTTAAATTAAAAAATATACACCATGTGTTTCTCACATTTATTCGTCGACCCCACCAAACCTGAAGATGCCTGGCTGGACCCAAGAGAAATAAGATTAACCAGTTAGAGGATTTCGCTTTTATTTTTGTTTTTGGAGATGTTATTATAGTCATTTACTAGGTCTACATTAAATGGGTGACCTTGGGTTCTCCTGCAATAATACTCTTTTTCACTGCCTCGGTCCCAATTTATTTTCCTATGGCCATGGACTAGGTTAGTACAAAAGTTGCAAAGGGTAATACATAGTGTGCTTCTGGTTGCCTGCTCAAGGTCAGAAGCATAGAATGCTTAAATTGGAAGGAACACTCTATCTACCATGTAGTAGTCTACCTTTCTTTGGTTTCTATATAGATGATGAAGGGGGAAAAATCAGAGAGTAGTAAAGTGGCATGACTTTGGTTCAGCAACATTTTTTACTAATTCATTTTTTTCTGCATTGACTGAATTGTCCACATGTTTTGGTACAGTTTAGTCTTGACTATTGTCTCAGATTATGCGGGTACGTAGGTAAGGTAGAGAGTATTTTGGTAGACTGGATTCGTGGCTTTATGTAAGCACAATTTGTAATTTGTTATCTCTTCAGCCTCTTATTGATAACGAAGTTATTCTTTCAGAAAGAATAATTTGACCATTATAGGTCATAATCTGAATATCAGAGTCTATTAGCTGGCATCTAGCTTCACATGTGTTCTTGACCTTTGTCCTTTTGCCCAATAATTCACTGAGTACAAAGTAGTGAATATATTGCAGATCACACCCTATAAGATTTAATGGCTCAATTACACTCATGTTGCTTATGACATTCTTTAATAGTTCTCAAGAGGGCACTGGGTCATCTCACTAAGACAGCAGAGAGGGAAGTGTGTGCCTGACTGACAATTTCTTGCCAGGGGACAACCAGGGCAGTTATTTTTGATAAATACTTAACTTTTACTCACCCTATGCAAAATCTAATGCTAGGTCATGTGGGAAACACAAAGAGGCAAAGGATGTAGTCTTTGAGGAGTTTCTGTGGCACTACGGAGTTTCTGTGGTACTATGAGTCAGGGTGAGGTGTTGGTCTGGGTAAATGAGAAGAGGCTAGCAGCAGGTTGAGGTATATGGGAAGGGAGAGTGCTGAGCTGCGGTGAGGGACCATGAACTAGTTCCAAAAGACAATAACAACTCTTGTTTTTACTTCATGCCGGGCACGATTCAAAGCACTCCACTTCTGTCAATATAATAATATAGTAATATGTATATGGTATATATAATTTATATTAATCTATTTTATAGTAATCCAATGAGGCAGACATTGCTATTATTCTCATTTTGCAGATGAGGAAAGCTAGACAGAGATGTTAGTCTGTTTGCTTAAGACCTGTTACCTGTAATGTGAAGAAAACAGATTTCAAATCCTGGCAGTATGGTTCCAGAAACCAAGTGCTAAATCACTACACCACAGTTGTATAAAGACTATGACTTGAGTAGCTGATTGATCCATGATAAACACGATTAATTAACTGGTCCATAGATACAAATGTATCTATTTGTAGGAAACTCAGGAGGCCACCTTGCTTCCCTAAATGCCAGTATGGATTGCAAACACATTGCCATTTTATTTAGTTTTATAAATGCTTTGAAGAGCTCTATTCACCTCACTGCAGGAAAATTTAGAAAACCATGGATTTTAAAGTAGGGAATCATTACCCTGTTTTATTAATATTTTTAAAGACATTTAAGAACAACTTTTTTATCTTTTGTTTTAATACATTTTTATATTTTAGTAAAATATATTTAACAAAATATAACTGAGATATATTTCACTATGTATTTTTAAAATATATTTTTGGAGAAGTCTATTACAAAAAGAAGCAAAATGACGTTGCTCACTCATGCTCTAGCCAAGGAGATTACCTAATCAGAACACCACACTTTCATTTAGACTTTATGGAAAAGACGGAGTTTCTAATATCTTTGGAAAAGAGTAAGTACACACAATAGTCTTAGAGGAAATCAGTATACTGGTCGAAGGTAGGAAGACATATGTGGCAATATCAGTTTTGTGGCTGCTACTCATTGAGACAATGGCGAGATTACCATCTAACGTGTACATTCATTCTCTTTCCTAATAGCTCCATGCTTGTGATGATTAGAAGAGACATTAATCTTTTAACTAGATAACCAATCTTCCGTCACCTTATTTCATATTGTCTCTAAGAAATTAGAAAGGGACCACTGTAATGAAATCTATTCCATTCTTCCAAAGATCATAGTCACCTTAGTGAGATGTTAGACCCCAGTGGTATCAGACTGCTGATTGTTGAGATGTTGCTCTTCTTTGTCTAAGGTACTTATTTGGGAGAACCACCAAGATAAAAAATTACCATCCAATTCAATCAGAAGTCATTAACTTCTTAAACATGATCGCCTGGTTTATAGTCCAAAAGAATGAGTCAGTGAAAAGTTTCAAGGATATTAGAGGGAGTCTCAGTGGAGTTTCAAATGTTTTTGTCTTCTAAATCTATCAGAATTCTCAGTCTACGAATGTGTATCACTCCCTACTTTTTGAGAGCTGAACATACGTAGATCATGGGTAGTTATTCCAGCACAATATGTAGGACACATTACTCTCTTGATCATATAAAAATATCCAAGCCATATAATTTTAGGTATACTTTAATGACAATGCAACACTCAGGGCAAAATCCAAAGTAGGGATTGCTGAATAGTTACTAATAATATTTCTCAATGCCTTTGGTCTTTACTGTTAAAATTATTATCTTAATCTCATATAGGCATGGCAACACAACATGCCCTCTCTCATCAGAAAACTCCAGATGGAGTAATAAGCCATTGGATTTAAGTCGTTGGATAACTTTTCATGACCATGCTGCCAAAGCACTGACACCATCATCAGATTTAGTCACTAGAATCTTTCCAAACAGGCTGATTGTGAATTCATGTTGTCCTTTGACAAACAACTTTCCACACTGACATCATTCTGAATGCCAGAAGAAGGTAAGTTTTGGAAGCTGAGTCTACCTAAGGCTATAGGATTGACCATTTGGACTGAACTGGACAATCACTGAAACAATTGACCAACCCGTTAAAATTACAAGTAAATAAATACCACTAAAGTGGTATAGGAGAAACCACATTGGATGCAGCAAAGATGAGCCCGGTTCAGACAAGCCGTGTGAATGAGCAAGTCACTTTGCTGTTCTGAGTCCCAGTTTCCTTATCTATTAACTATTGAAATTGTTACCAGGTGATTTGTTTAATTAGAAAAGTTCATTGGAAAAACTTAGTGTGATGACTAGAATTTACTTATTTGAAGCTGTTTTAAGTCATTTTTAACATTAGCTATGGTGGTCAAGCAGATCTCCTAGTTTTCCCCTCAAGTTCCTCCTGCTCTGCCTTCTCCCCACACAAACCATACATAATAGCTACATAGAAAGCTGTTTGAAAGAAAAGACCACATTTCAGTGATTATTATAGATTCCACTATATCACGTAGTAAAGAGTTTTTAATGAATGTCAATTGAATGGAACTATCTTTTATCCGGATTTGGGATCCAAGGGCAAATTATCTTTGGGAGTCTTACAATGATCTAGTAGTTCAGCTCCAAAACAAATCTTTTTGGATCCTGTTAAGGGGGTTGCCTGCTTAATTATCTCAGTTTTCCCACTGAAATAGCCTCTTCCTTATTACTGTGCACGGAGAATCCTTTTGTTCCTCCAAGACTGTCTGGTATCTCCCTCACTAGAAGAGTTGGTAACTAGGAGAGTTGTCAAGTTCTGTTTCAGTTCAAAAGCTCATCTCTGTCTAGGGTACTTACATGGAGTGTTACCTGTTCTTTACTACATTTTATTAGTAAGTTTAATCTCATTTAGTCTTAGAAAGTAACCTAGGTCTGTCTTTGTAGGACTCTGAAATGAAGCTTTACTAAGGACTTCTATTTCTCTTTGCAGGAGCTCATGGAACTGTTGTGGTAATTTAATGGGATTATATATGTCAATCTCCCAGTACCATGTTTGACACAAGGTGGATGTTAAGTAAATGTTACTTCTCTCTCTCTCTCTCTCTTTTAATTAAGCACCAGGAAATACACATAAAAACTAACTTTCATGTTCTTTTTCAGAAGTTATCATTCCTGTGTTTTTGGTTTATTGTCTCATTATTTCATTTTCCTGAAGGGGTAAATCTGTAACTTTGAATTTCTGAGGTTAATTAGTGTCTTTGACCCCTTTTGATTAATAGTAGGAATGTTGAATACAAAATTTTACCCAGATTCCAACCTGAAGTTCTTTTGGACTGCATTCTTCTTCCTTCATCAACCTGACAGTTGAAATTCAAAAGGCTATTTGTCACTTCCTAGTGTCACCACCGATCCATGATGTTAGCCAGCTGTGAGACAGCTGCCACATTCCACCTCAGAAATGACTGCAGCAAAGGATCCCAGTAAGAGGGCATTTCAGCTACATGTTGAGTCAGGAACAGAATCCTAATTTGCTGGGTTTGTGTTATTACCCAGGCTTGGCCTACATGTACAAACCAGCTTGGGAATGAAACAGAGATTGAATTTAGTTTATTCCTTTTAAGTGACTGACTGAAACCTTTTTATTAGTTTTCCTTTCCCAATATGACCAGTTTTATTTCCTCTTCAAATTATTGTGTCTAAATAGACAGGGCCTCGGGATGAGATCACCAAGTCAACATTCCATTATGAATCTTTTTTGACTGCAGGGAATAGAAGAGAGAGAGGGGAGGGGAAGGAGGATGAAGGTGGGGAATTAAGTGTGAAAACATCCCAGACAAGAGCAAACAATGGTGCCAATGTCAGGACACATTTCCACCTGTAGGTGCCTGGAACAAAGCACTCTCATCATTCAATTCAAGATATTTAGTGAGGTTCACCTGACTTGTACAGAATGGATTGTGTTGTGTTCATTCCTACGGTCAGTCTGTCTCTGGGCTTCTTAAAAGGCCTTTCCAGAGACATGGACTAAAAAGCAATTTTTGCAGTTTTCCTTAGAGGAATATCCATACTGGACTCTTCTTGTACTGGTATTAATTTACTGAGGATGGATGGAAATTTCCCTCTTTTTCTTAGTTTGTTTTTCTTTTGAGCCAGTCCTCAACTTAAACTTAATGCTATTATGCAAAGGGAAGGAAAATTTTACTTGAAGAATAACCAAACAAGAGTCAGTTCAAGCCTGTATTTAAAAGTAACTACTCATTATTTCTTTCATATTCCAATTTTCTTTATGTTTTTACAAATATGCAGCTATATAGAGACCTATCCTGATTACAGAATGTCCCGTATTCTTTTTTTTTTTTTTTTAAATTTTATTTATTTATTCGACAGGATAGAGACAGCCAGCGAGAGAGGGAACACAAGCAGGGGGAGTGGGAGAGGAAGAAGGAGGCTCATAGCAGAGGAGCCTGATGTGGGGCTCGATCCCACAACGCCGGGATCACGCCCTGAGCCGAAGGCAGACACTCAACCGCTGTGCCACCCAGGCGCCCCAGAATGTCCCGTATTCTAATTAACTGACAGGATGACATGTAATAATCATCCAATTTAATAGGCTTTTGCTTCACTTAATAGGGCCAGTGCATTTTTTAAGGATATGAAAACCCTGTGCAGAAGTTACATTAGCCAATAGGCACAATTAAGGAAAGTGTTATAGCCAATGGACACATGCATTGAACCGTATCACAAGCGTCTTGAATTAATGATATAACCCAGAACTCAGATTCAAAATACCAGCTGTTGAAAGAGAATTTAAGACCAAATGTTTTATACATTTGTGTCATGGAAAACAACCATCTGCTGTACTTTTTTTCCTGCAAGCAGAATCCCTCCAAGTTAAATAAGGCTATGCCTGAGGAGTATTCCATGGATTCTACAACCATGTCTTCTTTGCATCAAAAATCCCACTAGTTGGTAAAAAAAGAAAAAAAAAGTGAGTAATAGTTCCACCTGATTGATTCTCTAACAACCAGGTAATTGACGAAGAAGCTTAAACTCCCTCAAAAGTTTGGTTTCTGAAAAACACTACATCCAAAATCTTATCAAAATTTGAGGTAGCCCTCTGTGAGAGTAAGATGCACCAAAAACAGATGCCCTGTTCTTAGGAGGGATTTAGGGTTACATCAGAGGAGGCTTGTGAAGTATTTGGATTAGTAGGGCATTTTCCAAAGGGCTGCTCAAAGGCATCTTCTCGTTGACCAAGAGCACTGGATGAGGCCTCAAGATGAGCAGAGCAATTACCAATTTTTTCAACCTAAATGCTACATTGGTGTAATGAAGTGGGGGGATGGAAGCTACACAAACTACTCTTTCCTGAACATTTCTTCTCCAATGCGTAGATTAGAACAATAGAGAACTCCTCCTCTTTCAAAAGGTTAATTGGTTTTCTTGGTATAAACCTAACTTTATACTGGAATTAACTCTTAACGTAAGTGAAGGAGAGCCACGTATATCCCCAAAGAGGTATGTTATGAACAATTAAAGGATGTTGAGGAAGGAGATAGTTGATAACATTTATGTAATATGCTAGCAATGCCATACATTATTTAGGAATGCAAACATATGTACTAAAAGTTTAAACACACATATGGAAATGATAAAATAAATTCAGGTTAAGTAGTTAGCTCTATCAGTGAGAGAAGGGAATATGATAAAAGATTTAGGAGACATCACTTTTATTTGTGATATTTTATTTCTTATGCCAAGTGATGAGTTAATGGGTTCTATTATTTTTATACTTTTTTGTACGTTTGAAACATCTAAGCATTAAAAAAGAAATCTCCCAGGTGAGTGGTTATGAGTTTGGGACTTTGGAATCACACGGACCTGTGTTGAAGTCTCAGTACTCCTACATAATAGCTGTTTGTTGGGTTTGTTTTTGTTTGAGAAAGTTACTCAACCAGGGAGCAATTTCTTCATCCTTGAAATGGGAATAAAATAGTACCCCTTTTATATGACTGTTTTCTGGATGAAATGAGTTAATGCATTTACAGTGTTTAGCATACTGCCTGACGTGCTGCACTCAAGACATAGTATGGATGTGCTTGTACACAAAGTGCAGGTCATTTCGTGTACTTGTGTATAGTGTAATTATACCTTTTAAAACTTACTAGCCATATGATCATAGGCAAGTCACGTAAACCTTCTGAAAAACTAATTCCTCATCTTGTAAAATGCAAAAAATTAGATTACCTGGCTTGTCTTTATCAGAAGCGCTAGGAGTGTTAATGCAATAATGTGTAAAAACACTTTGAAATACTTAAAGTCATCATAAAACAATTAGTGTTTTAGAAAAATTAAAACATTATTTTTTATTTGCCACCCTTCACTCATTCAACAATTGAGAATATTGAAAATCTGTTATACTAGACACTTAGCTAAATTCTGTGAAAAGAGTAATTTATTTTTAAAAATGTATGTTTCTTACCCTCATGCCCTCTTGTACAGTCTGGTGAGAGATACCAATAATAACCAGGTATCTTAGTCAGTCTGGGCTACTATAAAATACCACAGACTGGGTGGTTAAAACAATAGACATTTATTTCTCATGGTTCAGGAGTCTGGGAATTCCAAGATCATTGGCAGATTCAGTTCTTGGTGAAAGCCCTCCTCCCAGCTTGCAAATCATTGTTTCCTTGCTGTGTCTTCACACGGTGTAATGAAAGAGAGATCATATCTCTTCCCCTTTTATGTGAGAGCTCTAATTCCATTGGGGGGACCCACTCTCATGACCTCTTCTTAAGCTAATTACTTGCCAAAGGCCCCACCTCCAAATACCATCACACTGGGGGTTAAGCCTTCAATATATGAATTTTGTGGAGACACAAACATTCAGTGCATGAAACCAAGGAAAATGGAGAGAGAGAGAGAAGATATATGTGCCAAGGCTATGTAATAAGAAGGGGTAAGGTGAATAATGAGGACATAAAGAAGCCTCCACGCTACTGTAAGGAGGTGGGAAGTGGATGTTGTGGTGACATGTTAGAGATGTACAAGTGGAGAGACAAGAAAGGACTTTGTAGACCATGTTAAGAATTTTGGTCAAAGAAGTCACTGAAGGATTTTAAGCAAGAGCACATGTGACCAATCTGTTTTACAAAGTTATTCTCAAGGCTGTGTAGTGATCATATTAGAAATGAGAAAGAAGGGAAGTTAGGAATGGCTTTCTGTAGTCCAAGAAGAGATTCTAGTAGTTTGGAATAAGGTGGAGGTGGGGTGATGTTAGGAGAAAGATATACATACTGAGGATTGAACAATAGGTGATTGATTGGATTTGGGTTGGGTGGAGGTGAGATAGGAAGAAAAGTTGCCTGCCTCATTGACTGATACTAAAGATCTCAGCCTTTAAAGGAAAGACTGAATTTTAAGCCTTTGGATGGTCTTTTAAAGTGTAACACCTTATTGAAAGAAATTAATCCATTCATTCAAGATATATTTATTGAACTTCTACTAATGGCAAACACTGATCATATAATGGCAAACAATATAGACAGATTTAATCCCTGCTCTTACAGAGCTTGCAGACTAAGGGAGGCTATAACTGAACAAATATATAGATAAAATCATCACCAATTGTGATGTCTGAATCATTTTCCTGTGGCTGCCACAACAAATTACCACAAACTTCGTGGTTTAAACAACAGAAATTTATTCTCACACACTTCTGAAGGTCAATTAGTTTCCCTGGGCAGAAATCAAGGTGTCAGCAGGGCTGTACTCCCTTGGGAATCTCTAGGGGAGAATCCAATCTTTGCTTCTTGCAGCTTCTAGTGCTGCTGACATTCACTGATGTGGGTTGTGGCCACATCACTCTGATTTTTGCCTCCTTACTCACACTGTCTCCTCTTCTGTGGCAAAATCTTCCTCGGCCTCCCTCTCCTAAGGATGTTTGTGATGGCCTCTAGCGTTCACCTGAAGAACCCAGGATAATCTCCCCATCTCAAGATCTTCAATTTAATCTCATTTGTAAAGTCCCTTTTTGCCACATAAAGCAACATTCACAGGTTTCAGTGGTTAGAACTTGGGTATCTTGGTGGGGAAGGGGGGCTATTTTTCAGCCTACCACATATTCTATGAAGGAAATAAACAGGGGACTATGATGAAGAATAATGATGAGTATTTCTTTTATGGCTAGAAAGTAAGGATGAGGAAAACTGGAATGAAGAAATAAACTGAGATCTGATCATTTAGGGCCTTGCAGGTGTCCAGATTTTATTCTAAATGCATTGGGAATTCATCCACGGATTTGAATTAGAAAGGCAATGTGATTTGATTTACATGTTTAGGAAGATAATTTTAGCTGCTGTAAAGAAAATTGGTAGAAGATGGATGACAATGGAAGCAGGGCAATATGCCAAGAGGCAAAAGAGAATGATGGTTGGAAGAGGGTGATTCAGTGGAGACAGAGCATCGTGGACAGAGCTGAGGTTCATGTTAGAGGTAAAATAATCAGGATTGAGATGGATTAGATGTGGAGGGTGAGAGGGACAAAGAGGAAAAAGGGATGGCACTTAGATTTCTAGCTTTAGCAGGTAAACAGCTGATGATGTTATTTCCCGACATGGGGAAGGGAGATGCAGAAGGAAATAAGGGTTGTGCCTTGGGAACGTTAATCCACAGATGACCATGAGCTGTATGCAGTTGGGTGAAGGGGTCTGGAGCTCAGAGTAGAGGTGTGGGTCAAAAATATAAAAGAGGGCATGTTTAGCACAGAGATAATAATTAAAGCAATCAGGATGGATAAAATCACTCAGAAGCTGCTGTATGAAGAAAAATGAAGAGAGTCCAAGGCAAAACCTCAGGGAATACCAGTACTTAAGTTTAGGAAATGAAGGAAAAGCAAGCAAAAGAGAATTAGAATGGAATGACCAGTAACAGAGAGGGAGAAATACCCAGAAGAGGATATTGTCACAGAAGTCAAGAAAGGAGATAGTTTCATCAAAGAGAGAAGACAGAATATGTTCTTTGTATCTGGCAATGTGGAGGTCACCGCTGATTTTCACAAGAGCAGTTTCAGTGGAGTGATGGGGCTGAAGCCAGATTGCACTGATGAGTTACTGGGGAAAGCTGAAGGGTGAGCATAAATGAGGAAATAGTGATAGCACACAATTTTCTGGAGTTTTCTCTGGTGAAGGAGAGCAGAAAGTAGAGAGACAACCAGACAGAGATTTTAATTTTGAAGTGAGATCCTATTAGGGTATGTTTGTGTATTTTCTGAGTAGGGGTAATGCAACAGAGAGGAAGAAATTTGGTGATACAGTGAAAAAAAAATTTAAATTGGTCCCAGGGTGACTCTGTATTTGAGAAAATTTCCAGCAGCCCCATCAGCTTTTCTCCTCTCTGATTTCACCTTTGTGCTAACCCTCTCCTGGGAAAAAAAGAAAGCTCTTTTAGCAACCAAACTGTCCACGTCTGTCTGAGAGGCTCTATCTCACTCGTTGGCTTTCTTAGGAGAGCCACTTTCCCTTATTATTTTGTTCTTTCTACTTGAAAAGTCCTGAACTTCCTTTTGTGAATTAAGGTAAATTTTCTTAAAATCAGTTTTGATTTCATTCCTATGTCTTGCCAGCAATTATTTAGCCGAGGTGGGATGGAGAGGGTAGCATACGAGTCATCGGGTGTTCTTAAATACTTCTAGAATGGGACTGGTCCAAGACACACACCCTCTCCTGCACAGGTAAATCCCAGCATTATAACACTCCAGGCTTCATTCAGTCTAGATTTGGGTTATTTTCCCCAGGTAAGTGTAAAAGCAGAGGCAGAGGCTTGGCTGGAGAACAAGCTTCAGAGCACTGAAAAGTCCAGCCCCCAGCCGTCTTCAGTCCCGCGCCTCATGATGGAGGTATCAGTATTTGAATACCAGCCCAGTCACTTACTGCTTGCAGACACCCTGATCACCAGCTTCCTTGTTTTCTTAGAAAAGGCGAAATTTAAAAAGTGCCTTAAGTATATGAGGTAGCTTTTATTAGTAGGGGACATTGAGGAAGACCAGGATGCTGTGGCTATACTTCTCGAAAAAATGGGATTCATACTTTCAATCAGGTGTAGTGCTGCTGAGAAGTGAGAATCTGTTAAAGACAGAAGGTGAGCAGAGAAGGGAGGTCTCTTTACTCCGCCCACTCCTTCCTAAGATTTGAATTTGGATAGCCTTATAATTTGTAAGCACCAAACCCTATGCTCTTAGTTTACCTTGAAAGTTCCTCTTTGCCAGGGAATCTGGTGGTCATCCCATGAGAAGAAGGGCATATTTTCTAAGGGTTCAGGAAAGGTAAACGTCAAGGTAATATTTTACCAAAATTCTATGCCATGTTCCCAAAAATCTCACCTGGAAAAAACATGACTTAGTTCTGAAAGTTAAAATGTAGTAGGTCAAAAGTCAGTTGTTGCAGCCACAGGGCAAAAATCAGGCTTGATAATGATGTACATGAGACCGTGACATGGCAGTACCCCAGAGGAGCCTGATTAAGAATTGCAGTTAAGAGCCAGCTGTCCCATGGGGACAAATTCTGACCTGTGTGCACACTGAGGCGGTTTGAAAACACTTCTAATCTCGGGTGAGCTTAGCAACTCAGCCATCCCTAGTGATAAAAAACAATAACCCCAAGGAGAGTACTAATGCCAAACTTAACTACCTTCCCCCCAACCTGGCCACAAGAGAATCATTTATATTTTGGATATTTGTATTTCAAGTATAATTTTGGCTTAGGAAAACTAATTCATGAGCATAAGGAAAGTTTTTTGTTTTGTTTGTTTTCTATAACCTGCTCTTGCTACGCTTGAATCCCTTATCTCGATAGGCTGCACTGAGACTAGCCTAGAATATTCTGTCTTCTCCTAAGATACCCTTTTATTTAGTTGTTGTTTTAACTTCTGGGGTGACAAGAGAGGGTGAGTAACATTAAGAGCCATAATAAGGATGGAAGACTGGGGTGTAGAAAAGGGAGCGGCTTTCCCCAGTTGAAGAGTGGTCTGAAATGCAGTGTTTGCATTCTGATTCTGAAGTAAGGACTATAAACTCTGATTATAAGTTGAGATATAATATAACTTTCCAACGACTAGTTGGTGAAGCTAAAAGCCCATAGCCTTCCCACAATACTTTAAAGGAGATTTTGCATCCACAGGATAATACTAATCTTTACACGTAGCTATAAAGCTACTTCGCATACATTTAAAACCTATACGTCAGGTTCCATATTCCCCAAGCTCTCTAGCACGCCATTCCTTACGTTGCTTTTCAGTGTTTGGTTAGCATCTCCTTGGGAAGAAGACCGGATGAGCGGAGGAAGGGAAGTGACATGGCAGAGAGAGGACATCCCAATTAGGAACTTCACCCCAAAATCCCCTACTTCAATGGTGTGTTTGTTTGTTGTTGGCTTCTCTTTCATTCTGAGAGAACCCTTCGGAACCTCGTCAGATTTGAGTTTCGACTGTGGTTTTGCATTGAGAGTGACCTGTCAAAAGCCAGTGGAGTAAACGCAAGTGAAATGGAGCAGATGCTGGAAATTGCCAGGACAGCAGAGGCTGTACTTCATTATATGACCAGATTCTGACAAGGAAAAGTTAGAAGGCCAGGAATCTGAGCTGCCATGGTGACTTGGCAGCTAGACCTCAGGCCATGAGGCAGGACACCAGAGTTCAGGACAGACTGCGTTTCACTGGAGCTCCAGGCCAATTGAGTCATACGGAAATCTGAGATGGAAAAGACAAAACCAGGTCAGCTGCTCATTTATCAGGGGCCAGAGAAAGGCTACAGTACTCCCTGAGGTTTCCTTTCCAGCATTACTCAAGGCCAGATGGCATCTACAGGGCCCAAAGAGAGTTTCAGTAATCCTTGGAGGGATAGTCCTAGCCCACCAGATTGAAAGCATTACTTGACATTCAGGAGCCAATTTCCTGGGTCAATTGTACCTCCTCACTTCTATGTCCTTAAATCATTGCCAATGCTTTGCTCTTCCTCCTAGGTGTTTGCACCTTTCAAATATTTACTCTTCTTTATTTTCAGACACTCTCATGACCTGGGTCAAGACAATAATGAGTGAACAAATGTTTTCTGAAATGCGTGTCACTGTGTAAGATACTGGGCAGGAAGCAGAAATTAGGCGGCAGGAGCTCTCTCCACAGCAGCCTTTTCAGTGTGTTCTGGTCGGTATAGTCACTGTGTTGCCCCTAACCATTTCAACATAAGGTAGTTGAGAATAAGTACCAAAAAAGAGGATAGGGTGGTAATAGTTATAGGAGCTCAGCTTACTGGACTGATTAGAGTAAATCAGTGTTGACTTATTGAGATGCAATAGGGCTTTCTTTTAACCATTGCACTGACCATTTTTCAAGTGAGTATACAAATGAAGAATGACTTTCATTCTTATGGTATGATAAGAACTAGAAGAAGAAAATCATCTATTAAAGGATTATTTGGCTAACACAAATCCTAAGAACTAACTCGTTTCTTGGGAGTAGGAGTTGTAGAGAGAGTGGACTGGAGGACTGGGTCAACTCAACTGACAAAACCTAAGAGGTCTTCGGCATATAAATTATGCTTTGCCTTATAACTATTGTTGAAACCATCTTATTTGTTAGGTTGTAAGGTCTTTTGTTTCCTGGAGATGTTTCTTGTCCATCTTAATATACCAAATTGCCTCTACTACCTTGTGGGGAATGATCTGCAAATATTGGAAAAAAGGTCTCTGGCCTCTGGGCATACTGTTCCCCTTCCTGAAAACTCCTTCCAGCCCCACTGCTCACTTACTCCTGAAATTTTTGTTGAATAACTCATACTCATCTTTCAGTCTCGGGTTAGACATCACCTCCTCTGGAAGCTTCACCTGATCCTCCCTCCTAATGTTTTTGGCTGGGTGTTCCTCTACTCGGCTCCCACAACATCCCCTGATCTTCCTTGTCAAGACACTTAAATCACTGAGTTGTCTGTCTTCCCCTCCTGATACATCATAAACTTGAGGACAGGTCTTGAGTTCACATGCCCAACACAATGCCTGGTCCAGAGTGGAAACTCAATAAATAGTCACTGTTTTACTAAATAAAGCCTGAAAGAGTGAATGAAACAAGGTGGGTGTCATGGTTGTAACTGTTTTGGCTATGCTTCAAGCTCCTTTCCCATCTCCCAAATTTGCCCTCCTCTTTTGGCAATGGGGTTTCTCTCCTCTGCATCCACACAGGAGGTTTCATTTGAGTGATTTGCAAGAAAGAGGCGAGATCATCAGGGTGTTTATTGGACCATCCTCTCCCACTGCTCTGGCTGTTACTTCACAGAAGTGGAAGAATGGGCAGGTTACAACTCACCACAGTCTTCCCACTGTGAGTCTCTTTCATTTCAAGCCAATTGACAAATGCATATTGACTTTTCTCAGTGCATGTTCACTGCTGCATTCAGTTAAAAAAAATCTTTACAACCACGCTCTGATTGGATTTCTTCTGTTTCCCCAATGTACACGTGAGGGAGTTGAGTTATATAATGTGCAGGAGGTCAGGCCAGGCTGGTGACACAGATTGTTTTTGAACTAGAAGCCTCTGGGTTTACAGGCTGTGGCAGGCTCTGTTTCCCGGGTTCCCTTAAAGGTCTCGGTTCATTATCTCCTGTCAATAAGGAATGAATGGGGTACCATGTCTTAAGTTTGGATTCCCGTTGCTTTCTTGGAAAATAAACACCAGCTCTTTATAACTTCTGATTTATTAACCAAGCCAGCTTGTTGAGTGACTTAAAAAAATTTAGAACCAACTGCCGCATTAACAGTGGTCATAAACAGGAGAAAGTTGTCAACCTTGATCTCCTTTTACGTTTTCTCTACCACCATCTCTATGCCCATCTCCCAACAGGCTCAGCTGTCTCTCGAGGGTTCTCAGGATATTAGACTGCTCTTTTCCCTGAAATATCTTGAATTTAACCTTCCCTTCTGCTAGGCTTTACACTTCATCAGACTAGGCACCTTGCCTCTCAGAACTCCTCATTCATTGTCTCTCCAAGATTTCTGAAATTCCTCTAACCAGGACAAAGTCTTCCTTTAGAAATTAGCAGTAAGTTTGATAATGAAAATACACAGGAATGGGAAGCCAATTGATTCAATTGGAAATATATCAAATCTGTCCGTGAGGGTAGTTTTCATAGTAGACAAGGAAGGAATCTAGAAGTAGGTACTAGTTATTCTCTCCAACAGAGAAGAAAGGAATAAAACTAGAGGCTGGAGGCACCCAGAGAAGTTTTTATCCTTAAGGTTTGCTTGCAGAGAGCTTTCTCAAAAGTGTTCACCCCTGCATTCCCTCTGTCTTCAAACATGGCTGTGAAGATTGAGGTAATGGGAATCATTATATTCCTTTTGCAGGAACACGTGGATGTTTGGGATCAGTAACACAAATGGTCAATCAGCAGTCACACCCACCGATATTCAGTCTTCACGCTTTCAGATTGTAGAACAGAGGATGTAAAGGCATTAACCCCCATACTCTTTCTCTTTGACTCATAGTAAGTGTTTTAGGCAGTATTCTTTAGCTGGCTGAACAGGGCTTCTCCAGGGCAATGGGCTTCTATTCATCTTTGTCTCCCAGAACCCAGCACTGTGCCTGGTGTTTATTATGTACTTAGTAAATATTTGCTAATTTTATCTTTATACTTATTTTCTTTCAAATTCTTTGTATTTAATTTAAATAGGGCTTCAAAATTTTCATATTGGATTTGTAACATGTATGGGTGTTTCTTGAAATCTTTGTGAATTATTTTGCCTTTTTATTTGGAACAGGTCTGTTATTTGTGAGGAATTCTCTTCTCAAGAAAATCAATTAAATAATATATGTGAAAGAATCTGAATACCTTCAGAGATAAATGTCATCTTTAAGCTATTACACCTTATTATTTTATAAAGAATAACAGAGTATTTTGCTTCATTAAATTTAGTATGACTACATGTCATGGTTCACAAAAGAGGGTCCCATCTATGCCTATTGTTTTGAAGTAAATATTAATAGATCTCCCTTTCGTTCTCAGAAGTGTCCAAGTTGGACACTTGTCAAGAGTTTAGCTCAGCTACTCCATAGTATTGCTGGCTTGGCATCCATTTTGTTTGGCCAGGTGGACTCTAGGAACCTTGAACTGACACCAGTCCCTCATGTAAATGGACATCCTTGATAGTAGCTGCAGAGTCCCAAGACTACATGAGTTCCTGATAGGACTTCCCTGACAGATCTTGAGATCAACAGTCTCCCCTGCCTCCAAGTACCTCTATGCCTTTTCTATCCTCTACACGAGACCACCTTGGAGCTTACCAAAACCTTGCTCTTTTGCTTTGAATTGACAAGTCTGGTTCCAGTCTGGGAACCTCAAAGCACCCCACCCACAGACCCTGTTAAAGGCATTTGCTCTAGGTCCTATCTCTCTGTCTGTCTGCACTTTGCCTTCACCTACCCGTGTGGCTCCTTGTGGCATCCTAGGTACTTCCTCCAGGACCCATGAGTGATAAACTTCTCTATTTCAGTTTCTCTTGAGGTCTATCATTGACCCATGACTCATCACCTGACACTCTGTGCTCCACTTAACAAAAGTTAGTTCAACAAAGTCCTAACAACAATAAATTATACAGTCACAATATCTCATAGAGCCAAAAGACTTAGATGGTAGTCCCAGCCTGCCCATCTGTGACCTCAGATTAGCTGTTTGCCAACTCTCTGACCTCAGAATGTTGAGTCCCATCATTTTAGCTGAAACAGCTTCCCCTTCATTTACCTGAGCACTGGTTATCATCTTATTCATTTCATCTTCCTTCCCTTAGTTGCTTGCCATCGTATCATCACTTTATCTTCTTCACAGCACTAATTAGTACATGAAATGTGATAATTTGCAAGTGTGTTTACCATTTTGCCCCTCACTCCTTGCAACTGCTGCATCCATAAATGTAAATCCTTAAGCAAGGATTTTGTCTTATTTACACTTATAACCCTAGCACCTAGTACACACTAGGTGTACAACAAAAATTTGTAGGTTGATTAAAATCAAAGCCTTTTTTTTAATGCTAAAGAAGATAGATAATAATAGGAGAAAGTTTGGTATTCACTTTTATTGGAGTGGTCTTGTACTTCTTCATTGTGATCCAACTTGAGTTAGAACAAATAGTGAACCCTGTTAAGTTGCAGAAGAGAGTTTTCAGATGCAAGGAATAAAGCTAAAATAGGAATTACCCTATCTTCTACAGAAAATGCCAATCTTCTCCTCTCCCGTGTGGAGATGGGCACACTTTCTTCTTGACATTTCCCCCTGATGAGAAGTTCTTGGTATCAAGCAGTCAACTTTTCTCTGAGGGATGCCTTTGAAACAAGTGATAAAATCATCAAATGAGTTGCAGCTTACCTTCCCATCTGAGCTGTTAATTAATGAGTTTTTATTTCTTAAAGAGATTGACCATTGTCACCAGCAACTGGTAGAAGAAATTAATTTTGAATTTTGTTTTATTGGTGAGAATAGTTAAGGGCAAAGGACAGATTCTTCTTAGAAAAGAAGGTTTTGAGGCATTGACCAATGAGATGGTTAATTTTACGTGTCAACTTGACTGGGCTAAGGGATGCCCAGATAGCTGGTAAAACATTATTTCTGGGGTGTGTCTGTGAGTGTTTCTGGGTGTGTCTGAGTGTGTCTGTGTCTGGGTGTGTTTCCAAAAGAGATGAGCGTTTGAATCAGTAGACTGAGTAAGCAGATCATCCTCACCAATGCAGGTGGGTTTAACCTAACCCACCAATGGTCTAAATAGAACAAAAAGGCAGGGGAAAGTGAATTTATTCTCTCTGCTTGAGCCCGGATATTCATCTTCTCCTGCCCTTAAATATTACGCTCCTGGTTCCTGGGCCTTCAGACTTGGGCTGGGACTTTACGCCATTGGTTCCCCTGGTCCTCAGGCCTTTTATTTTTATTTTTTTAAAGATTTTATTTATTTATTTGAGAGAGACAGAGATAGCAAGAGAGAGCACAAGCAGGGAGGAGAGGGAGAAGCAGGCTCCCTGCTGAGCAGGGAACCTGATGCAGGACTGTATCCCAGGACCCTGAGGTCATGACCTGAGCCAGAGGCAGACCTAAACTGACTGAGCCACCCAGGCGCCCCTCAGGCCTTCAGCTTTTGACTGGAACTATCTATATCACTGGCTTTCATGGGCTTCCACCAAGCAGATGGCAGTGTGTAGGACTTCTCAGACTCTATAACTGTGTAAGCCAACCCCTCATAAGTCTTCCTGTGTATATATATCTCTTATTGGTTCTGTTTCTCTGGAGAATCCTGACAAACAACATTGGACTTGTGACAAAGAGATAGAAGATATTTTCTTTGATAAGCTTTAGCATAACCAAATTCCTGTGTTGGAGGTTTTTATTAGAATTTTTAAAATCACAGGTTAAATTTATGCTCTCTCATGAAGGAATCCATATTCAATTTGGTTAGTTTGCTCTAAAATATTATCAGAACCACTAGTTGTATATGATTTAAATGTCGTGTGGAGAAACTGCATGTAAGCTAAGGAAATAGTCTGGATTTTTAAATACCACATATTTATCATTGTTTTCATTAGTCTCTGTAATTCCTAAGTCCAGACCTTGCCAGAACTTAACTAGAGAGAAAAGTCATATTACTATTTGCACCCACATTACAATGACATCAAACTCAAGTAAGATTTTAGTACCCTTCATGGTATCTTCTAGTTATTTCTCAAAATGCCCAAGGGAGTGCTTTCCTTGTATCAATAAGGCAATGTTTTAGCTGCAGCAAAGTTTTGGCAGCTGCTATGCTTTTTCTTTCCTGATCTAGTAATTACTACTTACCTATAGTCTCTAAGAAGGAGCTTGAAGAAGGCTCATCATCTTTGTGAGAAATTCGGTGTTCAAGCCTGTAGTAGATTTGATATGTTAGTGCTCCTCCTAACAATTGAATCTCATTTCCCAGTATTCAAGCTCTTGCTTTATCCCCTTCCATATTGACTCTGGGCTTGACTGTGTGACTTGTTTTTGTCAAAAGAATATCAGAAAACATGATTCAGAGGTTAATAACCACTTGTACCAGAGTTGAAAACTTCATGTCTTGTTCTATTGGAATATTCCCTTTGGCAACCTAGTTGTCATGAAAGAAATTTTACTACCTCAAGGGTACACCATGCTGTGAGGAAGCCCAAACTAGCCACATACAGAGGTCACTTGAAAGTAAACTGAGAAAATTGAGCAATAGCTAGAACCAACATTCCCAGCATATTGTCCATGTTCGTCCATTTCTCATATTTGAGCCCTCCAGCTGCAGAGATTAGCCATCCCATGGTGTCTGACAGAATTCATGACTCAGAGAATCATGAACAAATAAAATGATTCTTTTGTTAAGCCACTAAGTTTTAGGGGGTGGTTTGTCAGGGAAGAGTAAATAATTGAAATAAAACCATTATTCTCAGAGTTCTAAAATTGATGCTAGGCCTATGTAAGAGTAGATGAAATTGCTTATTTCTGAAAGGTGCCCAAGCAGATCTTCTTCCCAAGTCAGATTCTCATTGACTTTAGTTAGGTCACATGTTCATCAGTGAACCAGTCACTGAAGCCAAAGTGATTTTCTAGGCTAGGCAGCATGTTCGCCCCTGGAATATCACCTGCACCACTGAGATGGGGGTATTACAACAAAAAAGGAAATGGACTTTAAACAGGCAGAAAAGATGTGTGTCCTCTATAGAAAATAACAACAACAACAACAACAACAACCCCAACATGCCAAGTTGTGGTTCATTGTCCAAAATTCCTATGAAAGGATATCCTAAAGAAAAGTCATCCTTTCCACTGTAACTTCATGATTCTTTGATTGAAGAGGAGTAGCTGGAGGGAAGATATATTGGAATGTAATGCTCTCATGTAATGCTATTCAGTGGTGTTAACCACCATGAGTTCTACTGTATTCACTGCTGCTTCTGGATTCCCAAGGGACTTCTGCAGCCAAAAGGGCCTCCTTGCATCTTTGGCTGGTGTCCAGATTCCCTGTCTCTGAGACATTGATTTAGCCAAGATGTTTTATATGTCACCCACAGATACTTTGAATGAGTAAATTGCACTTTTTGGGGCTGGGATTTGAATGGAATTTTGCTCTATGTGGAGTGCAACAGTTGTCCAGTGAGAAAGATAAAACTCTGGGGTTTGTACTATCCCAATCTTCTCTTGGTCTCACCTCCTGATTCCAAGCTGGCTTCGCTTCAGATGTTATCTCTTTTCTTTAAGACCTAACTTGGGAAGGAGCATGGAATACCCAGTTGGCAGTCTTCTCTGCCCTAGATGCAGTCCGCTTGGCTGCCACACAACAAATAATTCCATAGCCTAGTTGAGCTGAGAGTTTGGGTTTGCTCAGAAAAGTGCCCAAGTCTTTGTAATCTTCCTTTCCCAAGGTCCAGGATTCTTGTCTATGATCTGAAATTATTTTTAAAAAGCATTAATTTTCCTATATTGATTATGTAAATCCATATGCGGTGGGTTGAAAGAATGAGGATGTATTGTGGACATCTTTTGGGGTTGTTCATCGAGAATCCGTATCTTTTACTTCTATAACAACACTTAAAATTTACTTTTGAAAATTACTTGTTTCTCACTCTGAGACTATGTGATATAAGATGGATCCATGCCTCTGTTCTAGGAATGAGCACCTCAACCAGACCCTACTTTATGAGTAAATTTTATTTTCTTGCCATACTAGTTAGTTCAGAGTCGGACATATGATCTAATTTGTACTAATGACTTCTGTCACAACTCTTTGAAGAAAAAATGTGCTTTTTCTGCTGATCATGGGCCTGGGAATATGCATCCCTTGGGTTAATGTAGGGGATTACCACCTGGAGAAGACCTGACCAAGGACCATGCCAACACCAGGGAGAGAAGAATTTAAAAATGGAGGGAAAATTCTTGATGCCATTGTTTGAGTTCCCAGATCCAGATGTGTCTGAAGCTAGTTTTTCCTTACAAAGGCCAATAATTTCTTTCTTTGAATTTTTTTTCCAATTTTAAGCCCAAAGATGCATCTCTGTGAGGTTCAAGCAGCAATCTTCTAAATTCTTCCTATGCTGAACTGGCCATTGTGGCCCGCACACTGGAAAATTCAAGATGGAGGTGATAAATAGGAGGGTCACAGAGGATTTTGATTTATTTTGGCAACTAACATGCCAATAAACACCCACATTTTATCATAAGAGCTTCTTAATTAGCCACTGCACCTCTGGTATTCTCTAATCAATTCTTCATGCTACAGTCAGAGTGAGCATTTCAATATGCAAATTTAATTAGGTCACTAGCTCTTGGGTGACTCCTCAAAGCTTGCAGGACAAGTCCAAACACCTTAGCATGTTTACAAGGCCCTTTTGTTCTAATGTTTATTTATCTCTCCAGCTGCTGCAGTTCCAGGTCTCTCTCACCTGCCATCTGCCCCGCCTTGCTTCCCTTTGCCCAGATACTTTCTCTTTGATTTAAGTGTTAATGCCACACTTCTCCTAACCCTTTCACGGCTAAGTTATATGCTCCTTGGTCTATGCTCCTATATCACAACACCTAGACAATGGAAGATGCCATTATAGCATAGTATGTTGTTCCACTACCTACACTCTACATCCCATTTGGACAGGGACCATGACCACTGTATTTGCAGAATGTAGGTGGTGCTTAGCACACATTGCTGAATAAATGACTAAATGAATGAATAAACATATCTATGTATCAGCCTGGAGATAATTTTCCAAATGTTCTAGATGACTTATATTATTAACTCTTCATGAGAATACTTTACTTTTTGAAGGCCAGAGTAGAAGACGTTAGTTCAAAAACCCATATTCTACTTTCATAAACTTCTGTAGAGGAGAGGACTGCTTCTTTCCTCCCCAACAGGTGGGAAATGGTTTGGAATAAACATCTAAGCTCAGCTTCCATATGTTTGTGACTATCCCTTAAGGATGAGGAGTCATGAATCTGAAGGGTGAAAACATTACTTCCATGGGGTCTTAATTCTCAAGGAAGGTACTTCTCATGCATAGAAGTGTCTTTCTGTCTTGATCTCTTGGAGTGGAAGGTGCTCAGACCCATAAGCACTCCTGTCTTCTGGTTTTCTCCTTTTCCTTCAAAATCCAGGCATTAAGCCCACTCTAGTGGATGTAGGGCCTGCCATTCTCTAGTTTCTTGCATGTGGCTGGGTAGATAAGTCAAATAGGCCAGCTATTTTCAATATAGGGTGCAGTGAATTGAAAATGCCCACTATATATATCTCCAAGTCCCAACCTCTAGAACATGCAAATGTGGCCCTATTTGGGAAAAGGGCTCTTCGCAGTTGTTCCTAAATTAAGGATTTTGAGATGGAATCATCCCAGATTTAGGGTGGATCTTAAATCCAATGACAGGGCCCTTATATGAGGCAGAGGGATATTTAATCAGAGCCACGTAAGTATGGAAACAAAGACTGGAGTTATGCTTCCACAAGTCATGGAACACCTGCTGCCACCAAAAGCTGAAAGAGGCAAGGGCAGATTCCCACTAAGAAACTTCCAAGGAAATATGGCCCTTTTGATACCTTGATTTTGGACTCTGGTTTTCAGAACCGTGAGAGAATATTTTTATAGATTGTTTTAAATCCCCAATTCCATAATAATTTGTTACAGCCATCCTAGGAAACTATAAACAAGACAAAAATTAAAAACAAAAAAAACCCCTCTGTCCTGTTTCAGTATAGCAGTGATGAAAGAGCCCGGAGTTGGCCCATTATGAAGTTGATATTCAGATCCTTATTTAGCTATTTGTCTTTATGTACATCTCCCACTATCCAAGACTCTGAAGCCAGAGACATGAGTGAATTGGGGTCTCAATGCTCACTCTAAATTTCTGGGAGGAGATGCTGGACAAGGGCTATAGAATTCTGGATCCTCCATGGATTTCAGCCATATCTGGCACATTTAAACAACATGGACATGTTAGCTCCAGAAGAGATGGTGACTCTGCTTATTGAGGTGCTATTTTTTGAGATCTGCCAGTAACTCAGGTTCTATTTCTTCCATGAACATATTCCAGATTATTTAACTCCAACAATGTTGACCCCCTTGAAAAAGTCTATGGCATTAATCAGCTGCATATCTCATTTAGTATTTATAAGTTGTCATACATAATTCTATGAATGTCTATGGCCCAGTCCCCAACTATAATTTGAATCCATTGAGGGGAAAAAAATACTAGTTATTCTTTGTATCTTGAGTTCCTAGCTCAATGCAAAAATAATATTAAGCATGTGTGTAAATTAATGTGCTAGCAACTGTGCATTTTCTCTGTATTGACAGTAGATAGTCCAATGCCTAATACTAAGGAGGTGCTCAGTAAATGATAATAGGAAAGAAAGTTTGATTCCTAGCCTTTGAAATGTACTGTCATAGCATTATTTTTTCCTGCCCAATGAGATCTTGCTTCTTGCTAATGGACTCTGCCAACCTTGGTCAAAACAGTCAACATTTAATTAAAACAGGAGCAATTGGGATCTTTCCCTGGGATTGACACAAGGACACTGGAAAAAGAAAAGATTTCTTTTTCTGTGCTAAGTTTAAGCTGACAGGTGCTACATTCAGTGCCATGTGGAGAAAGCTTTTCTGTAGAAGGAAATAATTCAACCAACATATAAAGAGAAAAAAGTGAGGCAGAGATGAGATGGATAGAAAGTAAGAAAGACCTGACAGTATTGTGATCCCAGGTTCTACTTCCAGAACTGAAAGCCCTTGTTCCTGGAGCACTTTCCCTGATTTTTGAAGTACTTTGGTTTACTTGCTGGTGATATGCACCCATAAATATCATTAAGTATGAACTTAATGTAGTTTTACTTGGTTTTCTGTCACTTGTAACTAAAAGAGCCTTAATACTACTTGGGAGCCTCAGAAATAAGAATACTTTCACAGTTTCCCGGAACTCTTTCCAGGACCCATGAGAATGGTCTATAACCATATGTGATGAACACACATACACATACAGATAAAACCTAGTTGCTAAAAGAAATTTGAAGTTTAGTATGTGTCCTCTCTCAATTCTGATGCAGAACAGTTTGACTGAATCTGAAGAAACCAACATTAAATTTAAGAATGGAAAATTGAAACATTAAAAATCTATATCATGAGAATTGTTTTCCTGATTATTTTCTAAAAAGTAGATTACTTACATTTCTAGGACACTGTAAAAATAAATCAAAACATTATTTATTGTGTAGCTATTATCTATGTGTGTCATGGCATCACTTTAAGATGATGTAACCCAGGATGTTGGAAATAAAAAAAAATAGTAAAGTTGATGAATTAGTATGGATTCAGATATCCCCCAAAGTTCAGGTTCTACACTGATAAAATCTACTGCTTATTATTTATGGAAACTTAGATATGACCAAAAATTTTATCAGCACTTTTCCTTCTGTCTAGGCTCCTTTATTTTTCACTCTGTTACTAAAAGCAGACAATGATTGAATAATGTAGCAAGCATACTGGGATATTTTGTTCAAAGGGCTATGTAATGGACATATATAATTTTTGTCCAGATTTCCTTCCTTTGAGATACTGGCTCTATAGCACTATGTAGAGATTTATGGAGAGCAGCTGGTGATTAATCTTGAGCTTGCTGGGCTACTCCACCAAATGGTGTTAAATGATACAATTACCAGATATAGAAAGGCTCACTTACTATATATTCTTATAGTTATTGTATATATATTTCAAAATTTCATTGAAAGTGCTTAAATTGCTGTGTTTTAACAAATCCGTCTGAGTGCCTATCATGTTACAGCCAACACTATTCCAGGATGTGGGGCTATCATGGTGAATATGACAATCAAGCTGCTTGCCCCCATGCAGTATATACTCCAGTGAGGGAGATAGGCAATAAATGGGGGGCGGGGGGAAAGCTTCAGAATGACTAAGGTTGAGTGTGCCTCTTTATTTTTTTATAATTTTAAAAAATTTTAATTCCAGTGCAGTTAACACAGTGTTGTATTAGTTTCAGGTGTACAATATAGTGATTCAATAATTCTATGCATTATTCAGAGCTCATCAAGATAAGTGTACTCTTAATCCCTTTCACCTATTTCACCCATATTCCCACCCACCTCTCCTCTGGTAACCACTGTTTTGTTCTCTGTAGTTAAGAGCCTGTTTTTTGGTCTGTTTTTCTTTTTCTTTCTTTGTTTTGTTTCTTAAATTCCACATATGAATGAAATCATATGGTATTTGTCTTTCTCTGACTGACTTCTTTCACTTAGCATTATACTCTCTAGATCTATCCATGTTATTGCAAATGGCAAGATTTCATTCTTTTTTTATCGCTGAGTAATATTCCAGTGTGTGTGTGTGTGTGTGTGTGTGTGTGTGTGTGTGTATCTGTGTGTCTGTGTGTGTACACGTGTGGATACCACATCTTTATCCATTCATCTATTGATGGACACTTGGGCTGCTTCCATAATTTGGCTCTTGTAAAGAATTCCACAATAAACATAGGGGTGCATATTATCTTTTTCAATTAGTGTTTTCATATTTATTGGGTAAATACGCAGTAGTGGAATTGCTGGATCATATGGTATTTCTATTTTTAATTTTTGAGGAACCGCCATACTATTTTCCACAGTGGCTGCACCAGTTTGCTTTCCCACCAGTGTGCACAAGGGTTTCTTTTTTTCCACATCCTTGCAAACTTGTGTTTCTCTCGTGTTTTTTATTTTAGTCATTCTGATAGGTGTGAGATGGTATCTCATTGTGGTTTTGATTTTCAGGAGTTTGCCTCTTTAAATAAAATTGTTAGAAAAGATCTCTCTGAGGAGGTCACATATGGGTTGAGAACCAAATAATAAGAATGAGCCAATCAGGTCCAGGGTGTTGGGAGAGGGGGAAGCAAGTTTCTAAAGCAAAGGGAAGAGCCTGTACAATGGTCCTAAGGCAGGAATGAGCATGGCATGTAGAGTCTGGATTATCCTAGGTACAAGAGAAGCAACTGGGAATTTTAAGTAGATAAATGACATATCTGATTTATATATTTTGAAAGGTCATGAAGATGAATGGCCAAAGCCATTCTGAACCCAATGACCTGAATTGTGCTTTCAACATAAGCAGTTTTTCCTGTTTATTTTTTGCCATTAAAAATCTGAAATAAATGAATGATCCTTTGCAGAACTATCTTGAACAACTGACTTTATTGATACAAAAGCCCTCTGCAAATAAAATCTAGGGCCCGTTGTCACTTCCCTTTATAGACAAACAATTAGTGTGGTGAATTGTGCCTGAAAACAATCAATCTAAAATGATCTTATTTGTTCCCTCCAAGTTCCTATAAGCCCCGATAGACTGGACACACATTGATGAGGCTGGGATGGAGTCCTGTGAATAGAGTAGCCAGCTGTGAGTTGAGTGGTGGGGGAAGTGCCAGCTTTCTCTTGGCCTCTTCAGTCTGGAAAGCCAAATCACTCAGGGGCCAAGCAATTGTACTCTATGCATGGTTTGCTACTAATTGTGCAACAGAAGAGGACTGGAGCACCTGGTGCCTGTTTGCAATGCATGCTAGAGAATACAAGATAATAAACGTTCCTCATAAAATCAGTGATGGCACATTTGGGATGAGCACAAGTTCTTTAACCTCTGTGGATTTTACCAGCCAGATGTTCTCATTTTAAACTCTCATGATTTCATCAGGAC
Source organism: Ursus maritimus (assembly GCF_017311325.1). Lineage (NCBI taxonomy): Eukaryota > Metazoa > Chordata > Mammalia > Carnivora > Ursidae > Ursus > Ursus maritimus. The sequence goes on from NW_024425008.1 coordinate 21,056,111, forward strand.
TGATCCTATGTGAAAAACCTTCTAGACCAGAGAAACGTACCTTATCTGTCAGCCTTAGACAAGATCCCTGGGTACTTCATTTCTCCTCCTTAGTTTCCCCTAGATTTTACTCACTTCACAGACAGAGAGGCAAAGATGGAGATAAAACCACTGTTGAGTTAAAATTCAGTGAAAAGGTTTGGTGTTTTGGTTTCTGAAAGTCCCTCCAATAGCACCACTCTTCTCACTGAGGTTTTGAACAATTAGAAATAATTAAATAAAGGAATGGCAAATGGAGGACAGCACATCACCTTATAAAATCAATCCATATTCACAACGAAGCCAAGTATGAAAACTCAGATCCCTAGAATATGGCAGTCTTTGTTTCTGAGTCTCTTACAACATTGGACATGGGCAAGATCCTGCCCTGCAAGAACAGCAAAAGGCATATCTGAGGGGGAGTGAAGGGTAGCAGTATACTCCTCAGAAGAAGACAAGTATGAGACTGGGTCATGCCGGCCAGTGAGTCAAGCAGGAGAGGCCAGGTGCTACTCTAAGTTGGATCCTTCCACAGAAAGGAATCATCAGGAGTTAGGAAGAAGGATTCCTCCCTAGCATTTGGTATTAGCTATTTGACTGGTTTTAACTTTCAATTAGCTAAACCAATGAATAGGAAGGACACTGTAGATTAAAAGAGATTCATAACAAAAGGAAAACAAAATAGAGATATTTATGAAAAAAAACAGCACACAGAATATGGGCGTGGAGAGCAGTTAAATGGAAGGATTGGGGAATTATGGAAATTTCTGTAGAGCGGCATCTGATAGAAAGTAATCTATTTCTCTTAGGGGGTTGTATTGAGCATTAGATATAATATCCAGTTATTGCCCTAGTAATTTACTAGAATCCGAATGCATTAAAAGGAATAAAATGAGGAAAGTTAGGGTTTTGTTTGTTGCTCTAACTTTGCTTCTGACTTTTGGCATAGGTTTATTTGAGGAAGATATTGTTCCATCTTGGCTAGTCATAGATGATTAGTCACCAAATAGATGGGGAGCCTCATTAGAATTCTAATTCCTAAGTGAATCTTTTGTTGTGGAAAGACTGGCAGTGTCCATATTAAGCTTAATATCTGAATCTGTGGGGACTTTACCATCTCTGCCTTTCATACTTTTTTTGGACCTATGGAAAGGTTTCTGAATGTTTTCCTTTTCCTTTTTCTGCCATTTTCAGATTTTTTCTGAATAAACAGAGCTAGAATTATACTAACTTACTGCTTACTTGATGTGATGAGGTTTTCTGGTGTGTTCAGCATCCATCCCTTTGGTTTTCCCATGGAATTCTTTCTCTTAAATGGAAACAATCTGGGTTAGGTTGTAATTCCTGGTACCTGCCACGTATGGTCTCTTCCCACTATAGATACTTCTAGCCTTTTTTGGCACATAACCTAAGCTTAGTGAAAGAGAATACAGCAGAAAGGCTGGGCACATATTGACTCTTAGTTAGAGATAAAGGAAGATGGTAGTATGTAGAAGCCAGATTCATTTTAACATAGGAATGGGGGTGGTAGTTACAGTGGAAGGAGAGGCAGTGGTGCACATGGCAACAGAAGGGACATTTAGACCAAATTTTGTTGCCCGTGAGGTTGTTGTGTTTTCTGTTTTCTGGGTTCAACTATGTAGTTCTTTTATTTTCTACTGTTTCCAAACCTGATCTCCCAGCACACATCTGCTTGTTGATGAGTGCTTGCTGCTATCTACCCTCAAAGTCTTTCACATAAATCTACCTTTACTTGAAATACCCAGACTGAGGGTCAAGTTGTGCTTGCAGGTAAGAGCTCCCACTGACCCTCCTTGATCACCCTCAGAAGGTGATTCAAAAATAAAATCTCCCTGATTAAAAAGAATGAATTTTTCAATATGAGCCTATTAATTTATTTAATATTTATTGAATCCCTGCTATTTTCTATACCTGGGGCATGAAGATGAAAAGTAAAATTAAGATAGTCTGTACTCTCTTGGAGCTTAGCATGGAGTTAGGGAGGAAGTCATTAAAAAATCTGTGAATAAATGTAAAATTACAACTATAATAAATGATATGAAGAAAAAAAAACATGATGCTATAAGAAATTACATTAGAAGGAATTAATTTGATAAGGGAGATCAGAGAAAACTTCTCCCTTAGTGGAGGTAGAATAAGCATTAACTAGATACAGGAGAGGAAGCGGTGAGGTGATTCCTCTTAGAGAACAGAATCCTAGAAATATCCTATGGCCTTTGAGCCAAGGCATGAAAAACACATATTAAAATGTAAATTTTAAACCTGGGTTCAGAAAACATATTAAGCCATTATTTCCATTATTAACTCAGTGCTAATTAGTTAATCAGATTGGCTGTATTTGCCAAGAAGGGAGCTCTAGCCAGATCCATTTGGAAGTGTATTAGAGAATGGAAGACCAGTGAGGGTGCTACCGACATAGGCAATCAAGGATGGAGCACCACTGTTACTGGATTAAGGTTTTCTTTTGGCATCAGAGCCAGACGAAGCATTAGACTCCGTGGAAAAAAGAAGGGCATTGAGAAGATTGAGATGGTGTTGCCAGAACAATAATGGGTGGTGCTGAATACACTGTTGCATAATTTTGCTGAGGATTGATCTAACTGGAAAAAGAAATCAAGAAAAATCTCAGAGCAAAGAGCATTCTCAAAGGCATTTATTTTCAACAATATTAAACATCACAAATGTCCAGTGCAGCAAAATAATTTGTGCAGCTTCTGGATTGTGTAAGGAAATAGCCAAAGAATACAGAAGAGAACATAGCCCAGCCAGAAATGAGGCATGGACCAAACTTCAGCTGGCAATAGTTGGAACAATTGTAATAATTTATCACATTCTTATATAATATCATTCAGCTCATAAAGCACTGCAACAATATTGTTTTATTTAACCCTCATATATCCCTCTGATGGTAAAATTAAAAACCACAATATTTCTCCCCCTCTACTACATAGAAGAGGAAATTGAGGCTCAAGAAGGTTAAATGACTTGTCCATACTCCCAGAATTAGTAACTGGCAGTATAAGACAGGAACTCAGGTCATCTGACTCACAGTCCAGGGCTTATTCCAAAACTCATTCCACGGGTCCAATCCAACTTACCTTTCCCCAGGGTGCTTCATGCTTGAGAATTCAGCAAAAGAGATTTTATCAGACTAGCTGGTATACATGAACCAGTGTGGTCTAACCCCCCACTAATAAGGAATTTGAGATGTTCAGCCTAAGCATGGAAAAATTGATTCTGCTTACCAATGAAAGAGGAAAAAAGAAAGTTACAAGTGTTTAAGTTAAAAAGAAAGTTGGTTTACTAATTCTCTATCACTCTATAGAAGGGTGTGTCAAATATTGCAAGTTAGTTTAATTTTAAAAAGTGATGAAGGAAGAGATCAAAATGGTGAGCTTCCTTGATATACACATGATACACAATCACCAAGTTGTGGAACAGTTGGAAGATGCCAAAATAAAATTAAAACTTGTACTTTATATAAAGAAACAGTTTGACAAATGCCTTTTTTCTATAACCTACAATGTACATTAAAATAAAGAGGTCTTTAGAATTGTTGTTCTCCAGTGGACACATTGTGATTGATGTTGAAGGCAACTGAACATAAAAAGAAAACCTTAAAACAGTGAAGAAAGAGAGATCAAAGCATTATGGATTTATTCAAGGAAGTACTTGCATCTATTTTTAAACTGGGTCAAGGAAATTGATGTCTACCTACTGCCCTTGTTTTCCATTGTTAAAGTATGATGAATTCAATAGTCACTTCTATAGAGTGGAAATGAAGCCACACTTTCAGAAGAGATTCACAAATTTTGATGAGCTTGAATGGAACATTAAGTTTTTGCAGCTGCCATTGATGGGGGCAAACCTCTAGAGGCACATCAATCATTGAGTAAGATGCAGTCTCTGTGTAGGTAAGCTTTAAACAAAGGAAATGGCTAAAGAGAAAGCAAACCACACTTTAATAAGCCACAATGTTCTGGAATTTTATGGGACCAAATATGAAGCCCAAGACTCTTGAAACTTCTGGCTCAAACTGAAATGCTTCTCCATTTGAAACAACCCCCAGAATTCTTGAGAACAACTCAACTTGTTAAATACTAATATTCTTATTAATAAAAGTTTATCCATAGCTACAACTAGGCTACAAATGTATCGTTCATCTGGATAAAATTGATAGAATCTGTTTTGAACTCTTTTGAATTAAGACTGAAGATATGTAATTCATAAAAAAAAATTAGGGGACTCCACAAATATGCATTTCTAATCATGTAATTCACAACAGTCCCCTCAAATAAGGATACCCTCAACCTATCTCTAGTTGTGCGCAGTTTGTAAAATGAATGGGAGATGTCATTTTAGCCATCTTTTTACCTTTTTTAAGAATTAGAAATGAAGAAGAGCATGATCCATATGCCATCGTTTTTGACTACTCATTAACTCAGCAAATATTTGTTAGGCACCTACCTTCTCTATGCCAACTACTTGCTAAAGGCACCAAAGATAGATTCCATTAAGAGGGAAAGAAAAATTCATTTGGATGGGAATAGCAAGTACAAAGGCTCTGCAGTGGGAGCATGCCAGCACATTACAAGAACAGTGAAAAGATCAGCACGGTTGGAGGGAAATACATGAGATGGTGGAGTGGATGGAAGAAGCCAGTAGGAGATGAAGATGCACGGTACCCAATAGGGTAAGAGAAGGAGAGGTCTTGTAGGGCTCTAGGTCATTTTATGGAATTTGACTTTTACTCTCAGTGAGATTAGATCTTTAGTAAAATATTTATAACAAAATGCAGATATGTTTTTGTAATTTCAGAACTTGACCCTGGTACAAAACATTCTAAACTCTAGGACAACTTTCTGAATATATTTTACTAGGGACATTTAACTTTATACAGAAATGTCCTATTGGAATTTGGTTTTGCTTCACAAAATTCGGTTTTTAAATGTTTTAAATCCTCTAGGAAAAGAAAATGTCCACACAAAAGATTGCTAAGGTAAATTGCTCTGTGAATGAGTTGCCCTTTAACTCTTTGGTTTTATAAGTTTGGATTTTCCACATCAAGTTTTCCTAAAGTTGGTTGCATGTATAACTCTTATTCAGGTCTTAAGGTGTGTTCAAAGAAACTTTACAGGTAATTTACATATACATGTTGATAAATTTTCTTGTTAATTTACATGTATCAAAATGTTCTAATCATAGGATTAAGTAATGAAAATAATAGTATCTCAAAATTCCATGCCCCTCCCTTTTTAAAAGATTTTATTTATTTATTTGACAGAGACAGAGACAGCCAGCGAGAGAGGGAACACAAGCAGGGGGAGTGGGAGAGGAAGAAGCAGGCTCCCAGTGGAAGAGCCTGATGTGGGGCTCGATTCCAGAACTCCGGGATCAGCCCTGAGCAGAAGGCAGACGCTCAATGACTGAACCACCCAGGCGCCCCCCATGCCCCTTTTTTTGTCCTTTTGAGGTCCTGGAAAGAGGAGTTAGACTCAATGATTTCAAAGACTCTTTCAATTTTTCAACTTCTAGAGGTTATATTAGAAAATCATAGATGTTAAATCTTAATCATATAGAGCCATAGAGTAGAAAGGGACATTCTTTATAGCTGAGGAACTAAGGACTAGAAAATTTTAATAACTTGCTCAAATTAATTACTAGTTTGATCAGGCTGAGCACCCACATGCCTCATCATGCAGTTCCCTGTATTTCCAATGAGATCTTTGCTTTCCCTTGATTTCCCCAGTGCATATTTCACATGGATATGTAACTAAATAGCCTGCTCTGTCATGACCAGGCTCTCCTTAGAAATGGTTCTCTCTTCTTTGCCCATTTCCCCCTGTTCTTACTTCAGTGCCCACTTTCATTCTAGTCCTTTCTCTTCAGGGTCCACCACAATTCTGATCCATTCTAGATAATTTTGGTTTCCATCCCAGCACCCTAGAAGGCCTTTCCTACATTCTTCTCTGTTCTGCACATATTGGTTTTGATAAAGTCTGATCTCTTTTCCATGTACATAAGAAAGGGGGCATCTCCCTCGTTTAGACTTCCCTGCAATTTCATCTCAGTGATTTTACAAGGCCCTGGGTATCCTTGTGTTCTGCCGTCCAGCTGTCCCTTCTTAGAAGGTGGAAAAGGTGGACTTCATGAGTTGAGACTAATGGGGGTAATAGAAGATCAGGAGCTCAGAGTTAATACCAGCACTAATTTTTTTCCTGTCGTCAAGTTCTGGCTTCATGCAGCAGACAGAAGGTGAGTCTGGGCTGATTCCAGCCATTGGAAGCCAGCAGATTTGCTAGACGTGTGTAGTCATTTTAATGCTATTAAAATTGGCATGAAGGACTTTGCTATTACAAGCATTTTGAATATTAGATCTTGTGTTTTTTATATTGCCACTTGCTAACAACATGTGGAATAAATCCTAGGTGACCAGAGAGATTCTTGGAGCTAGCAAGTTCCGTTAATTTAAGATAAGTATCGCCTAAAATGATTGTCTATAAAGCTTTCCAGTTGCACAGTATCTTGGAAAACATCTTTTGGAACTCAGCTCCTTTTCTTGCCTCTCCTCCCCCTTTATTCTGTTTTTTTTGTTTTGTTTTGTTTTTTAATGAAAGTTAAGTATTTTAAAATGCTGAGGTTTTCTTACAACTTTAGTGACTGAATTTCAATTGATAGTAGACCAGAATGCCTGTCACCCAACCAGGTAGACCTTTTTGTGACAAGGTAACTGTTTGCTACATATTTTAAGTTGGGGTCAATGGACATTTGGGACTAAGTGTTATTCTTTGAATGACTTTTTGAAGAGCTGGACCATGAATTCAGGTCAAGAGTGAAACGACCCTGGTGCCCATCTCTACAGTTTCCCAGGAAATAGACCCTATTTAGGCCTTCCTTAAAACCATGGAACTTTGCAGTTAAAAAGGAGCTTATCTCATTGACAGGTCAAGCACAAGGTCAGTGTACCCTTCAAAGGCATCTGTCATAGAGCTATTCACTTCGTCCAGCTGTGACCCCTCTCATTTCAGTTTAGTTTCCTCCATAGCTAGACATTTACCACATCTAGTAAGTTAAACTTTGCAGTGTCTCTTGTCTCTGCCCCTTCTTTCCATCTTGTTGCCACTGATCTGGATCAGACTTTCATTTCCTTTAGCCAGACAATTAAAATAGCTTTTTAAATGTCTCCCTTATTATCTCTCCCCTGTTTCTAATCCATTTTACTAATTAATGTCAAATTGATCTTTCAAAACCCAAATCTATTCTTTTACTCTCCTGCTCAATAATTTTCAATGCCTCCTAATTGCCTAGGCTTTTATAAAAATTTCTTATGCAGACATTTGGGGGGGAAGTGAAGCATCATGGAAATTCCATGAGCATTGACATCAAAGGGACTTAGGTTCAAATCCCAGCTCAGCTTATTTCTGGTTGGATGATTTGGGGAAAGTTATTTCATATCTCTAACACCCAGCTCATCTATGACACAAAGGTGATAACAATTACTTTTTAGGACTCTTGGGAATATTGAATGAGGTAATGGACACTAGTTAATGAGTATGCAAAAAACAGTAGCTCTCTGTATGCTAAGCCTCCTACAGTATGCCTCTGAACTTATTTCTCATTTACTTTTCTTTTTTTCTTTTTCTTTTTATTTCTTTACTTAAAGATTTATTTATTTATTTGAGAGAAAGAGAGAAAGAGAGAGAGAGAGTGCGAGCATGTGTGGGGGAAGGGGCAGAGGGAGAGATTCTTCAAGCAGACTCCCTGCTGAGCACAGAGCCTGACTTAGGGCTTGATCCCACAATGCATAAGATCATGACCTGAGCCGAAACCAAGAGTTGGATGCTTAACCGACTGAGCCACCTAGGTGCCCCTTGCCATTACTTTTCCATCAGGGTCCTACAGTCCAGTGAAACCTAGTCTATCATGTGTCTTTAATTACTATGTGGTTGCAGCTTTCTTAAAAGTAGGGATGATGTCTTTGTAGTATTCATAGTGCTTTGTACATATTAGGTGCTCAATAAGTATCTATTGAATTTGGGATTCTCAAGTTGATTTCACCACCAGAAAGAGCCATTTCTGGTAAGAATTTAAATCGTCTTTCTGAGTCTAATTGATCTCACCAAGTCTGGACAGAATGAATCTATTTTCTCTGCATGAGATCTTCCATGATTAAGCAAGTTGTCAAAGTTCTAGATGGATATGGAGTTCTTCCCCAGTTCTGGGTACTTTGCCCCAGACTTTTACAGCTTGAAGTGAATATGGAGAGGAGATCACTTTGATGTCGTTTGTAGTGTTGCTTTAATGGTCAGCAAAATATTAAGTAGTGGAAGAGTTTCCTTTACGTCAGTTTGAGAGTTGAGCAAAGCAAACAGTTTCTTAAGCAAGTCAGTTGGCCACTTCCACAAATGGCAGGTGAGCACTGATGGGGAGGAAAATGAGCACGTTCAAGGAGGGAAGTCACTGGCAGAGGTGTTTGTAAAATTTTAATTGATCAAATGTTTGCTAGACATTTCATCCTTCATATAACCCTGGAAGTAGACCGGGCAGGCACTATATACACTGTCTGCCACCCGTATACCGCTCCTTCACTCCCCACTCACTGCCTTGTTTGCTTGCTTTTTAAGCTTTGGAGAAATTTAAGGATTCCCCCAAGATCTCTCAGCAAGTGTCAGAGAAACCTCAGACTCAGCATTTCTGGTCACATATATCTTATGTGTATTATAGGATAGAGGGAATTTGAATTTTGACCACAGTGTCACTCTGGCCCCAGATATCCAGTGACTGAGACATAGAGAAGAGGTTGGAATAGACTCTAGGGACCTTCTGCAGATGGCAACCTAATATCTTTCATTTTGTTTGTTTAAACAGTGAGCTTTAGAGTAATAAAAATAGCTATAGCCATTTATTGCATACACTCCATATATCTGTTAATATATCTGTAAATATATCTGTAAATATATATATAAATAATACACACACATATATACACATACACACACACACACACATATATATATATATATATAAAATATAATGAGGGAGACATTTAAAAAACTATTTTAATTGTCTGGCTGAAGGGAATGGAAGTCTGATTTAGACACTCCCTGACACTACTTTTAAGTGGAGTAAAAAAAAAACAAAATCAAAGAAAAGATGATGGTCATAGATAAGTTTCTGCCATGTGCATCTCAGGTCTATTCTTAGTTCTGTAAACTGTGCTGTGCTTTCCACTTATTCAACACCTTCATAGAGTGCCTACAATGTGTCTGGCACTGTTCTAAGAAGTTTGTAAATATTAAATCATTTATTCCTCATCTCCACCCTGTGGTGGTAATATGATCCCTGTTTTAACAAATAAAGAAATTAATGATCCCTGTTTTGCAAATAAAAAAATTGAGGCACAGAGGTTAATGTTTGAGCTAATGAGTGGGCTATGGGGGGAGGGCAGATTCCAATTCATACACCAGGGCTTACCTATAAAAACTTATTGAATTGATTTGAAATGGAAAACACTATCAGGGGCTCCTTACTTCCTGTATCAATTTGAGATATGCCTGTCTGGGTGTCTGGTCCTACATTATAAGACCCACTTTGTCTTACTGCCCACTTACTGTTTGGTTTCCTGACATGTTCCTTCCTTCCTGATGATTCTAGTCTTTTTGTTTTTTGATGACTATTCCATACCTAGTCCCAAATCCTTGCTTTTTATTAGATTTTTTTTTTCCCTCTAGCTTGGAATGCTCTTTCTAACTCCCCTTCTTCTAGTTAAAAATTATTCAGCTTAAATTCCATTTCAAGTCTCATCCATGAAAATTTTACTCATAACTCCAGACCTTGCTGATCAGTCTGTTTTAAATTTCTGTAGCCCTTCTCTGTACCTATGCAATGGATAACACATTTTTCATTTTTATATGTTGATGTTGCTTCCTGACCTAGGTTGTAATACTCTTGACTTAAACTAGAACACGCACTCTTTAACTTCTTGCCTTTCCTAGCAAAGTGCTAAGGATATTCTAAATGTTCAGCAAGTAACTAACCGAGCTTTGTAATTATCTGATGTTCCTGGCAGAAGGATTTGCTAACCTCATTCATTAAACTCATCATCTCAATTTGGTTTGTTGTTTGTTTGATGGCAGAGGATTTCATCTCTGTGGCCACTTCAATGGATTGGTCATGGCTGCCTAGAGGGCTATGTCTTCAAAGTGTTATGGCTTACACATCTCTAATCAATGACAGAGTTCTTCCTTGCTCTCTGGGTGTGGTATGAGAATGTGGGGGCAAGCCAATCCTGAATTTGCTGACCCTAGTGTGGTAATAGGGAAAGAAAATTATCTGTGTAAGAGGGAGGGAGTTCGATCGATTTCAGCATAAGGACACTTTAATATACACTGTGGACATGTCTGCAAAGTAGAACAAAGATTAAAGCAACAGTAGTTGTTGATGGTCAATTATTTATTGAGACGATACCGGGAAAAAGCATCTCATTTTTCATTCGTTTATTTGCTTCTAGGTTATATGTGTGTCATGAAATCTGTTTCTTATACAATGTCTGTAAGGAATTACTTCTTATGATTCCGTAACAACTCTAAAATATATATTTTGGTACCCAGTACTTTCCTTTCTAGAAATTTGCCCTCGTATCATTCCAAAGCCATACTCAACACACATATTATATGAACAAAAATTGCAAACATGCAATTACCTTTTATGTGGCCCTATGTTTGAGACTTGCAAAAAACAAAGAAATCCAGTTGCCAGAGAAAACAAAACACATGAAGACAATTCCCATCCCAATTGTGTGTTGAAGCAAATGCCACCCAAATTTTGCGTCACTAAGATTTATTCTTTAAAAGGTCATTTGTCCACAATTTAGAGCAGAATCTGGACTATCGTGCAATGATGGGAAATTTTCATTTGAGGAAATTGTGGATGGGTTAATAATTGGAAAACTATTTTATTATAAAAATCTGGGGTTTTTTATCAGCCAAATTTTTTTTCTTTTTGACATTGCTTGCGTGTTTGCCTTTGCTGATTTAAGTTTAAAACTCGGTAGAAACAAAACAAAACAAAGCAAGGACATTTGGGAGATTGGCTTGGGAATGTCTAATAAGCATTTCTCCTTTTCTTCTGGCTTCCTAGTTTTCGCTCTGTACACACACACACACACACACACACACACACACACACATACATTATGTAGCCAGAGCAGAAGAAACTAATCAGCCTACTTATTTCTTGAGTGTTGGGTGATTCCTTATTCATGAAGGGTAGAGAGTCTTTGTTCACACATCCTTATAGCTCTCTTCTCAAACCATGAAATAAGAAGACAATCTCTGCACCTGGCTCAGAGCCTGTGTTGGAAATCTGGTTTAACAGACGGGAATATGTTTCTGAGATAGTTGCAACTCAAGGAGGCTGCAGAAGGTTGCAAGATGCAGCGAGTGCAACCTCTCTTGGCAAAACCATATAGAGGGCTGTTTATATTGAAGTCTCAGATAAGGGCACAACTCACCTGCCTTGTTCACGACTATATTCTTAGGGCCTAGAGCAGTAGCTTGAACACAGTAAGTGCCCCAAAATATCTGTGAAATGAGTCAGTAAGTAAATAAATATATACACCCATTATAGAGAACTCAATGGAGATTTTGTTTGAACACCAAAATCATGATCCATTTATTAGTTAAGGCTCACCTAAATTCAAGAGTTTCTGTTTTTATAGTCCTTAAATGTTAAAACTTTGTAAATAAGATACTTAATTCCGATGGGTTAAGGAAGTCAAAGAAGTCATGTATGGGGTTTTTAAAAACATAGCATTTGGTGCAAACTCTTACGTAACTAATTGTAATGAGAATAATAGAAGTGTGATTTTAATTTAATCACAGATCCTTTTTCACTCAGGAACAGGTTTTCATTATCAATCTGGCTACTTTTGTTCCATGTGGACACTCTCTGTATCTTTAGTCATTTTCTGTTGGGTTCATCTCTCTAAATATTGGTTTAGATAACACTAATTCGTGTTCAGTTTCATATGCACAACTTTCTGCCTTAATCATGGTTACTACTCTGTTGCCTTCCCTTGGTTTCTGTCTTTGCGTGAATACACATGCCAGGCACTGCATGAATTATCTCATAGTAAAAACCTATAATATATTCATATATTTCCTGCTGCCCTTTCAGGGCATTAGGCTAATCTATATTTTCCTAGCTCCTGAAACAGTCTCACCTAACCTCTCTAGCACTGCTTCTCAAGGCTGCTCTCTCTCTGGCATTCTGCCCTTCATGACAGGACTGAAGAGCCCAGTGCTCTCGAACAGTGGTTCTCAGTGTACCACTGTTATTTATGAACTATTAGCAACTGTACTTGCTAATGGATAAAGTACCAAGAATTGAAAATAATTCCCTATAAAAAAATACTAATGAGAGAAGTCTAAAACGGAATGTGGAATTAGGTACACAGAGGAGGATTGCACTTCTTATCAAAGAAGAAATAGAATTCATAGCCCACCAATTCAATCCTTAATGGAATTATTTCAAGATAGTGAAGAGAAATCAGAATTTTAAAATTATCCAAGTTAAGCTGGAAACAATGGTACATATGATGCTTTAGAGGTTTAGGAAGAAGAAAATGCACATGATCTTTCAGTGCTTTTCTCTGTTCTATTGACTTCAACAGTTACTAGCCTTTACAGTTTCAAAAAAATTGTGCTTTTCAGAAGTGATGAGGATAATATTCTTGATATTTTAATAAATATAAATAAATTCTTAAATTTCTTCCAAGTTTATTTTTGCATAACTGAATTTTGTCATATAAAGGTGATTTTTGTTCTATATAATTGACTACCACCTTAAAAAGTATAAAATAATTTAAAAACTGCATCATATTTTACATTCAATGAACATAATCATCGTGAATAAACTTATGTATAGTAATGTATTTTGATTTATGTCTCTGAAGCCTAATTTCAATGAAAATATTAAATTAGAGTAGATTCAAGGACAGCCATATAAGAATTATTCTCACTCATTTTCTGGAATATTCTTTTGAATGACAGAGAAAGAAGTGGAGTTACAGATGAAACATGCATAGCATGAATATACTCATAGTAGTATATTATTTTAGTGTGGGTCTTATAAAAAAACAAGCAAAAGAAAAACCTGCTGAGGACCTCTAGCAAAAGGACTCTGGATACTTGCAAAACTCCAGGGCGCCTCCTTGGTTCTCGTCCCAGCCATCTGTTTTCACCCTTGGCCTCCAGCAATCCCTCCTGCCTCTGTCCCTCCTCCTCTCAGCAGTATCTGTGAATGGTTTTCTCTTGTTCTCTTGCTTTGTAAAGGAAGGGAGAGCTTCTCTGCAGACTGCTCCGGAAAGACTGTAGGTACCACCCACATCTGTGATGCTACCAGTATGGCTTACCAGAGATTCTTCCATCTCCTGGAGCTGGGACGGATGGCAAACCATCTCCTCCAGAGGCCACAGTACCAATTCAATAGACAGTTGCAGAATTAAATGAAAGCCAAAATCACTGGCAAATTTGTAATTTACTTTACAACTGTAGCTAGCCCAGAAGAAAACAAGAGACTTTTTAGCACTTTCAAATCCCATCATTCCTTCCCTGTGCCACCAACCATGGCTAGCCAGGCCTCCTAAAGAGTCACCCTAGCATTTTATAGGAGGAGTGATCATCCCTTGCCGGCAGCGCTAAGCCATTTAAGATTTCTCTCCAGGTCTTTACGCACAGCCTGGTCTCCAACAGTGTGTCAGAGAATAGTGGTCTCAGATTAAATTTTTAACTTCACAATTAAAGAGAAATAGAACCTTTGAAATACAGCAATAAAATGCAGAGTGAAGTGTGTGACTTCCCAGTGCAATGAGCGAGCCCCTACACCTTGCCTTTCTCTCTGAGAGACTTGGGACAAACCCTGCCCAGCCTTCCTGGCTCTTGTATTATGTATTCTGTATGTATTTTCCAGACTCGGTGTGAAGTATGCTAATTTCCCATGTTTCTTTGTCCGTGCCCCCAAGTCAATTCCCATGTGTGGATTTTGTGTTTAGGAGAAAATCCTTCAAGAGCATGGACTTTCAATGTCCTCTTTTATTTCTCAGGGCACTTCAGCTACTGCATACTGAGTAGATGGTCAGAAACCGCTTGTTAGCCAGCTTACTTACAGGCCCCTGCTGTGCACGGGGTAGGTACTTGGTAAATACTCTTGACTGCCTGCCTGACTTTTGAGGCTAATTATTCTTTTACATCTCACGTTAAGTCTCCCCCACTTCCTGTGAAACTACAACCTTGATGCAAGGATGCACACCTTCAGGCATTCCACCACGTAAGAAAGAAGCAACTAAACTGGGGAAGTCTTGCAAACGTGAACTTACCATGTTGTTTACTTTATATTTGAAGGTGGGAGCCACAGATTGTTCAATGTGCAATAGTCACACAGTGTCGGGTATGTAGAAGAATTTCAATAAATAGCTGATATTTTGCTGGATTGAAAATTTCACAGTGCCTTCCCTCATATATATATATATATATATATAATCATGTGAGTGTTTGTAAATACCCAGTAAAGCATCTCTTCTCTGTCTTTGCCTTTTTGAGAGTCACACTGAGAACAGACGATTCAAATGTGAGAAGCTTAACCTCAATCAAAACTTTTAACATCGTTTTGTATATAATGGTGATTGGGCTGGGTAAGGGACATTGCAAGTCACTCTTTCCCTTATTTTCTACTTCTCTACTACTTTTGAAATAAAATAATTACACAATTTACATGACGTCACCTAAAAGTTCGGTTATGTCTTCAGTACATGGATTCATAATGTCGTTACACTGTTACATAGTCTGTATCTGTTTAGTAGAGACCCAACAGCTTCAATCTAGTGAATACATACAATTAAACACCTGTATTAAAGTGTGCTTTTAAAACACTTTAAAAAATCCTCTGCACATAGCTTCCTGTTGAAAAACAGTGTTATTTTCTGATGTGTGCTGGGTTATAGTAGCTGGAGTGCTTTTATACACACTCTCTCCCATCCTCATAGACTGGAATCTCTGAGACTTTGGGACACTCTGCGGACTTGGCCGGGAGAAAGTTCTTGCCTATTCAGTTTTTGCCACTGCCTTTGGCACCTACAAGCCTCCTTCCTCTTCCCCTCCTGGGTTTCTGTATAATAAGTGTGTCTGGGTTTCTGTTGCACGGAACGTCCCAGAGCAAGAGACTCTGGGCCAGTCAAACAAAGGCAGGATTTCATTCACCTGGCACGCTGACCCCTTGGATCCTGGCTGGAAACTGGGCACCGGGGCTCCAGGGCTGAGAGCAGTGCCTTACATAAGTCCCAGTGCAAGCAGCTGCTGCCTGCCCCATCTGCGACAAGGGAGCTGTTCTCTCACACTAGCCCATGGATTTCTCATTGTTGGCCAACATACGTCTCCCTAATTCAAAAAATCCACTGTCTTCTGCCAATAGGCTCCTCAGTGTCCCTATACTCATATCTTGACTCAAATAGGAGAGGAAAATGTACATGTTAATAGATTAATTAACAATTGGCAAAACTCCCTTAATAATCTTCTCACACTTTTTCTCTTCGGTGCAGCTGTGGCATGGTTAAAACAGCAACAGGACAGGTTTCCTAGGAGTGTCCTAGATCCCATATCCTGTGCTGTGTATGCATTCTCGGGGGACCCCTGAGATACCAGAATGAGAGCCATGTGAGCCCAGCCAGGATTCACTAGTAAGCTGCAATCCTTGAACCTGAGGGGGAAAAAAAAATGAGATTTTAAACAGTTGTTCCGATT
>NW_024425008.1:21071956-21102332 GCF_017311325.1 Ursus maritimus
ATATATATATATATATATATATATATATATATATATATAATCATGTGAGTGTTTGTAAATACCCAGTAAAGCATCTCTTCTCTGTCTTTGCCTTTTTGAGAGTCACACTGAGAACAGACGATTCAAATGTGAGAAGCTTAACCTCAATCAAAACTTTTAACATCGTTTTGTATATAATGGTGATTGGGCTGGGTAAGGGACATTGCAAGTCACTCTTTCCCTTATTTTCTACTTCTCTACTACTTTTGAAATAAAATAATTACACAATTTACATGACGTCACCTAAAAGTTCGGTTATGTCTTCAGTACATGGATTCATAATGTCGTTACACTGTTACATAGTCTGTATCTGTTTAGTAGAGACCCAACAGCTTCAATCTAGTGAATACATACAATTAAACACCTGTATTAAAGTGTGCTTTTAAAACACTTTAAAAAATCCTCTGCACATAGCTTCCTGTTGAAAAACAGTGTTATTTTCTGATGTGTGCTGGGTTATAGTAGCTGGAGTGCTTTTATACACACTCTCTCCCATCCTCATAGACTGGAATCTCTGAGACTTTGGGACACTCTGCGGACTTGGCCGGGAGAAAGTTCTTGCCTATTCAGTTTTTGCCACTGCCTTTGGCACCTACAAGCCTCCTTCCTCTTCCCCTCCTGGGTTTCTGTATAATAAGTGTGTCTGGGTTTCTGTTGCACGGAACGTCCCAGAGCAAGAGACTCTGGGCCAGTCAAACAAAGGCAGGATTTCATTCACCTGGCACGCTGACCCCTTGGATCCTGGCTGGAAACTGGGCACCGGGGCTCCAGGGCTGAGAGCAGTGCCTTACATAAGTCCCAGTGCAAGCAGCTGCTGCCTGCCCCATCTGCGACAAGGGAGCTGTTCTCTCACACTAGCCCATGGATTTCTCATTGTTGGCCAACATACGTCTCCCTAATTCAAAAAATCCACTGTCTTCTGCCAATAGGCTCCTCAGTGTCCCTATACTCATATCTTGACTCAAATAGGAGAGGAAAATGTACATGTTAATAGATTAATTAACAATTGGCAAAACTCCCTTAATAATCTTCTCACACTTTTTCTCTTCGGTGCAGCTGTGGCATGGTTAAAACAGCAACAGGACAGGTTTCCTAGGAGTGTCCTAGATCCCATATCCTGTGCTGTGTATGCATTCTCGGGGGACCCCTGAGATACCAGAATGAGAGCCATGTGAGCCCAGCCAGGATTCACTAGTAAGCTGCAATCCTTGAACCTGAGGGGGAAAAAAAAATGAGATTTTAAACAGTTGTTCCGATTACTGGTCATACAATTGTATGACCAAATCCCCTCACCAGCCCCCTGAGTAGTTGGCTATGTAAGGTACATCCCCCAAGGCCTTCTGGAAAGCTGATGCCCATCTCCACTCTTGTATGTTCCCAGGCATAAGCAAAGTGGAAGCAAAAGGACTCTTCTTGCCACCTGTAGAGGGAACAGCCACACCAGTCAGACCCTCCCAATACTTTTTCACGTGCTGGAGTCTGAGTCTTTTCTTCTTGGAAACTGTGAAACTCCTTTTATAAACAAAACAAAATAAAAATAATTTAGGGTTGAGTCTCTTACCAGGAAGGGCGATAAATCAATCCTCTTAGAGAATTAGTTCTTTTTTTAAAAAAAATATTTTATTTATTTATTTATTTGACAGAGAGAGACAGCCAGCGAGAGAGGGAACACAAGCAGGGGGAGTGGGAGAGGAAGAAGCAGGCTCCCAGCAGAGCAGGGAGCCCGATGTGGGGCTTGATCCCAGGACCCTGGGATCCCACCCTGAGCCGAAGGCAGATGCTTAACAACTGAGCCACCAAGGCGCCCCGAGAATTAGTTCTTAAAAGAAAAAAATGTGTATGTATAATGTTTCACATTCACAGCAAAAGGTTTATATTCATCAGCTGCTTGCTGTTTTTTATTTTGGCTGTTGTTCATAGGCCATCGCAGTTTGTATATGTAATTTCAACACCCTGAATCCCACTTTTCAGGTGGATAACCTAGTCATGTGGTTTTGCCTCCTGCTGTGGACTGAACTTTTTAGCCTGACTAACATTGACACCTGCTCCATCAGGCAGGTCAACTGGTTCAGAATTATTCTCTCTGCCAATAGGCAGCTGAGTGAACTTGACCTTTACCTTTAGGTTGAGTTTGGCTTGACCTTTACATTTTATGTTCCTGATTTGGGAATGGGCATTGAAGTCAAGGGTGAATGAATGACATGGTGACTTATTTCCCGAGAAGTTTGCTCTTTCTTGGGAATTAAAGTTGGGGGTGGGGGGAACCCACATAATTCCAGATTGGAGATCCAAAGAGATCAGATCAGTTTGCCGTGCTGGGAGAGGGTGGAGCAGGTCTCTGTTGGTGATACCCACTCACAGTTCACATGTCTTTGATACTAATTAGCAAGCCAGTGGGTAAGGTGTCTGTGCTATGTTTAGAAAGCTTCTTCATTGTTAATTTCCCTTATTTCCACAAACACAAAGTTTGTTTCCAAGGAGAATGGCTCAGTGATTATCTGTTGGTGTGTGTGTATACAGGAGGAGGAGAATAAAACCTCAAGTAAGAAGAGGGCATCTTCTTGTGCTTGGAGTGCATATAGACTTTGAATGGTAAAATTTATTCCTCCGTCTCTGGAAAAGGAACAAGGTGGCCCTTTTCAGGCCACTGGGTGAGGTGCAGTCTAAAAATAAGAAGACTTTGAAGGGGAATGCTGCAATTGGGCCAAGAATCATGAGCTCAGGGATTGGCTTTTGGAGTCACCAAATACTCCCTTGGGACTCTAATGTTACCCATCTTGAGAGTAGAGGTGACCCACTATTTGCACAGTTCCAGCCCTGGTCATATTTTTGACTGTCTTCATTGTGGCCTTTGGAGTGCCTCGCTGTTCTCTCCACATTCTTGCTTTCTGTCTCTGTTACAGCAGTGGGCGTCAGCTACTAAAAAAAAAAAAAAAAAAGTTACCGCTTTGGGAAGTGGGGAGTGTGGGCGAAAAGTCACTTCCTCAGGTAAACAGAGAAATATGGGAGGGGAAGAACTATGGAATTTGGGTGAGGAAAAAGAAAGAAAATAAGTTTATTCTAGTCCCCTGGGAGCTAAATTTGACAGACTCCTGACTTAATAAGGAAACCCAAGCCTCCCAATACTCAATATTATGTACATAAAAGAGAATAGTGTCTTAGGGAGAGGCCTTTCTGCGAACTTCATGTAGGACAATTTGGCTCTTCTTGATTTAGTATTTTCCATATTTCCTTGTCCAAGTGGATTCCTCATAAAGGGAAGGATTTTGAAAATGGAAAGAGCTCCTCTTTCTCTCTGCTATCTATGTGAAGGCCATAGATTGATGACTTTAGACCCTGGAGATGACAGGTAACGCTGAAGTAAGTGAATACCTTTATAAGAAGTCCAAAAATATCTAGTGAAATACACAGAAAAGCTTGTTTAATCTGCGGCTTCCCCACATAGCTTCTAGGTAATGAGATCAATCTTACGCTGAGGGGAATTGGTGGGACTCTTACGTCCTAGGATGTTTGAGCAAATAGATCTGTGACCCGAACAAGAGCAGAGTCACAGGATGATGACAGAAATGGTCAGAGGAGATCATGTGCACCAAGGGCTGTCAACTGCCTTGCTTTCTTCTGCTCTTTGGTCCCAAAAATTGGATTAAAAAAAAAAAACTTGGCCACAATTCATGGGAAGTGTGGAACTTTATTTTGGCTGTGACCCCAAGGAAGGTATTCATAAGTAAATCATTAATCCAGTCCAGGCACAAATACACACACTGTCACGTTCTGACTCTTGATGTCCCTTGACCGCTTGGAGAATCTTCATGAACCTCAGTGCCTGCTACAATGGCAGTGAGAATTAATGACTTGCATGAGTACGGTTTATCAATTTGTTAAGTGCTTTCTTATTCATCACTTTATTTCAAGCCTCATAACAACCTTTTGAAATAGAGAATGAATATTTTGTTAGTCTCATTTTTTAAGGGAAGGAGATGAAAGTATCTGGAAGTTAATTAATTGACTTGCCAAACATATTGATGATGGGGAATAGCAGAATCAGGGCCAGACTCCAGGTTTCTTGATCCCTAGTCCAATGACTTCCTATCAATTCTTAGGAGCAACAGTGGCTAAGTCAGGGAAGAAGTATCCAAATCCTCTAGAGAGCTCTATTACACAGGCTTCTCAGGTCCCACATACAGAAAACTCAGCTCAACTTGTCTTAAGGGAAAAGAGGGAATTCATTTGTTCATATAACTGAGGAGTCTGGGAGGACTGGTTGATATAGCTGGGTCCAAATCCTCAGATATCTTGTCTGAAATATGTTATGTCAAATCATAATATTCTGGTTTGAGAAAAGAACTCTGAGAAAAGAACACATTTTTCTTCTGTGTGTGTTTAATTCTTAGGCAAGCTCTCCCTCTGTAGTATAAAGATAGACAATAGCAGCTCTCAACCTTAAAATCTTCCAGTTAAGCAGTATCAGTGAAAGCAAATCCTCTTTTCTTCAATGGTTACAGCCAAAATCCTAAGGTTGATTTTTATTGGTCTGGTTTGGGTCATGTGCCAGGAAATGTGATGTCTGCTAGCACAGTCCTGGTTCATGGGCTTTCCATCAAGATAGGGATGGCGCAGCTCTAACAACATAAATCCAGAATGGAGGAACAGTGGCTTCTCAAAGGAAAGTTAGGATGCTGTTTTCAGAAGGAAGAACAGATGCTTGGCAGGGGAACAAAACAAAACAAAACAAAACAAAACAAAACAAAACAAAAACCAAAAAAATAGCTAGAGGAGCTATTTCCAACCCACATATCTGGCCCAACCTCCTTACTGGGAAAGGCTTGAGGAGCCGGTGGTGATGTCTTTGCATGACAAGCACCACAGTAGTCTCTCTACTTCCTCTTCTTTCTCCAGGCCACCAATAGACACCCTCATATCATGCTATTCCTCAGTTGACTCATTTGTCTAGAATATTCTTTTCTTCTTATCCCCTGTACTTGACTTACTCAACTTTTAAACTTTAATTCAGATGACACCTGAGATAGAATGCTGTTATGGACAGAATATATACGCCCCCCCCCCCCCCCCCCCCCCAAAATTCGTATGTTGAAGCCCTAACTCCCAAAGCGATGGTAAATAGGTTTAAATGAGGTCATGAGGGTAGGGCTCCCATGATGGGATTAGTGTCCTCATAAGGAGAGGAAGAGACCAGAGTTTGTGTTCTTTTGCTTTTTCACGCTGGCTCTCTCTGTCATATAAAGACACACCAGAAGGTGGCTGCCTGCGTGCTAGAAAGAGGGCTCTCACCGGAACCCTTCCATGCTGGCACCTTGATTTTGGACTTCTTGTCTCCAGAACTGTGGGAAAATACTGGATAGCCACCTAGTCTATGGTACTTCATTATGGCAGCCTGAGCTGAGTAAGGCATGTTCTGTGGCTAAAGCTTGCCTCCGCACTTACCTCCTCTAGCTCCTTACTAGCCTTAATGGACAGAAAATCTTCACCAGAATTTTATTTCACCCAAACTACCAATGCCCGATCATCAGTGTGGATACTGCTCCAGACAAGTAAACAAACGTCGTCCATTAAAGAGAACACTGATCTAAGCAGTTTCTGTTTAGCATTCCTGATGCTACTGAGGGTCTCCAGGACTTAATGAAAACTCTGATTCCTAGGTTCCAGGCGTGGCACTGTATTTCAATTTTGCTGTAAGACCAACATTATAAACTTGTCAAAAAACTTCAGGAACTCCTACACTGTTTCAATACTTCAAGTATCCAGGTGAAGCAAAGAAGGGAAAAACACAGACGAATTCAGAAACTTCCACTGTTGTTTTCTTAGGTTACTGCTGAGTGCTGCTGGTATTTATCACATTCAAGATAAAATATGTGCATTCCATGAGGCACCCATTCCAAAAACAAAGCAATTGCTTGAAGCCTTCCTGGGGCTACTCAATTTCTGCCTTGCTCAACTTCCACGAAAGGCACCACCGCTAAGCCTCTTCATCACCTAATAGAAAAAGACATTCGGTGGCATTGACTCATGACTTTAAAGTATTTGAGCATTCTCAGGAATGAAAAGCAGTTATTGAATTCTGAGTCTGTTCTAGCACTTTACAATGAACATAAACCATTATTTCTTAGCAGTGACTCATCTCTTGGAACATGTGAGATGTGTGTTGGTGCAAAATGCCACATGACACCAAGGTCCATTTGACTTAGTTCTCAATGACAATACAATCTACTGTTGAAGAACAATATATTAGCACAAATTTAGAACCCATATTTACCCACATTTCTATGTTTTCAAGATAAGGTTCACTTTAAGATCCTTATTAATAAAAATAAAAATTACCTACCCCTCCTCCCAAAACTCTCAATTTTATCAACCATGCGCTTTCCAGCTAATGACTAATTACAATGAACAGAGATCCAGCAGTAAGTATGAAGCATTGAAATGGGCTGTCATCTCCTGCCCTCCACATTATTTCTTTATGGTGGGATAGATACTGTGAAGAGCTACAGATTTGTATAGCGTCTTTCCTTGAGTGAAGCATTTGTTCAAATTAATTTCTGGGATTATTTCTTATTGAGATATTCTGGAATTATTTCTAATTGAAAAAATTCTATAGATGTGTGTGGGAAAGGCCAGGATCTGTATGATGAGGACTTATTTTCTATTAGAAGTCAAAACACAACACGTACATACACACACACATATACACTCACATACACTGTTAGGAGCTGTATTAATTTTGCAGAATCATGTCAGAGGAAAACTTCTTAGTTACACTAAACTCCTTCCCAAAATGGCTCGGTGTACTCAAAAGCTCACCTCAGAGTTTGCTGCCCTGAGTCATAGGCATTTGTACATGATCGGAAACATGCTGGCTGCTACTTATTACTCTTCCTGACCTCAAATGAGGATAAAGAATTTGTGGGCAAGCTTCTTGGGAGCTCCTTTCTACCTGCTAAGTTGGGATGCTGCCTGATTCATTAATTGTTGAATAAAGTCAATTAGGTCTTCAAATTAAAAAAAAAAGAATTCATGGACAAGCTTCTTAACTGTCACCTCTGTTTCATTAGCCATCGTATGAACATCAGATAAATGATCAGGGGCACCTAGGTGGCTCAGTGGGTTAAGTGCCTGCCTTTACCTCAGGTCATGATCCCAGGACTCTGGGATCAAGCCCCATGTGGGGCTCCCTGCTCACTGGGGAGCCTGCTTCTCCCTCTCTTTCTGCCCCTCCCCCCAGCTTGTGTTTTCTCTCTGTCAAATAAAAAAAAAAGCTCAAAAACAAACAAATAAATGATCATTCCAAAAGAATGGGACAGCCAACCAAGGGTGACTCAAAGTAGGTTGTGGGAAGAAATGAACCAAGCCACTAGCCAAATTTCTCATTAAACATGTCATTCAATAGCATTCAAATGACATTTATTCAACAATGATGGGTCTGACATATTTGTTTATAAACACTGTGAAGGATGCAGAAGGAAGAATGAGGATGAGAGATTTGTAATTAGAAGAGTTTAGCCACGGTTCAGGAATTAAATTACGTAGGTACAGAATTAATCTCAGCTGTTATGTTGCAACCCTGTGCTTCTCTCAGGGGTGCCTGGATCATCGTTCTGATTCTTGGCCAGACCTGAATAAAAGATACTGTTATAAACTGAATGTTTGTGTCCCACCCCCACGTTCATATGTAGAAATCAATCCCCATTGTGATGGTGTTTGGAGGTGGAAACTTTTGGAAGTCTTTAGGTGGTAAGGGTGGGACCTACCATAAATGGGATCAGTAGCCTTCTAAAAGAGAAACCAGAGAGATCCTTCACCCCTTATGCCATGTGAGGTTGTAGTGAAAAGACAGCCATTCATAAACTAAGAACCAGGAAGTGGATTCTCACCAGACAACAAACCTGTTGGCACCTAGATTGTGGACTTACCAGCCTCCAGAATTGTGAGCAAGAAATGTTTACTGTTTACAAGCCACCAGTCTATGGCATTCTGTTGTAGCGACCCAAACGGATTATATAGTAGGCTAACAGGTGATTAATAGTTTTGTGCTAGTATCTGAGACAGGCCAGGGGGAACCTGTTCATAAAAAGTGTCCAGTCGGACAGTTTGTAGCTGGATTCTATTATATTCTTTTGGTTTTTGCTTTTCAGTCTGGCCATGTAACCTGTTTCGGCTATGATATGAAAGACGGTTCCTTGGATGCAACTGTGACTCACCTTTTATGCTGACAATAGCTTTATGATGTAGGCAGGACTATCTTCATTTTATCAGCACCAGCCTACGGTAACACAGCACAGGCAGGATTTGAACCCATGTCTTCCTCTCTAAGATCACCAACCTCTATACTTTCACACTCTTTCCTGCCAAATTAACTTGCCTCAATTGTCTTTTCCAGTTTAGCTGAGGACTAAAGGTAAAATAAGAATATATTCCAGAAGCAACTCAATATGCATTAGTTAGTCTTTGTTGAGATCAGTCTCAGAATAAAGATTGCCCTTTAGTAGGTCTACTAATGAGAGCTTCCTCCTCCCATGCTTGCTTATTGCCTCCCACAGAACACAACTCGGCCATCCAAACATCCCTATTTAACAAGCAGAACCATGCATCAAGAGAGAAATATTAATCTTCTTATAACTCTTGCTTCAAAGTTGGTAAGGAAACAGGAAAATTACACTGTGGAAAGAAGCTAAAAATACAACATGGGATAATATTTCATTGTATACTTAATACCATTTTCCCTAGCAAAGCAAAATAGACTCATGTGAAGTCTACCTATGGGATTAGTGCCAAGAGACCAATAGTATATTCATATATTAGATTTTCCTTGTTAGTTCAGATAAACTAAATTTAGCAATTACTTACTGGATCCTCACTGAGCGGTTAGCATTTTCTGGGAAGGGCCCTTATCAGGCAAATTGTGATGTGAGAAAAACTTACACATATTCTCCTTTGCTTCTACTTCTGCACACTCTCTCTACTTTTCCAATTTTAAGGTGCCTAATTCTGGCAATATCCCCCCCACCTCAATGTGAAAATATGCTCCCAAGAAAGGATTTGACAGGTTCATACATACAGCCATATAAACCCATGGCCGTTTTTGCTAGATATTTTCTGCTTGCTCCTTCAGATTCTGTCTTTATTCTTTTTTACTGTTCGTTCTGCCCCAGACAATCACATGTGTGGATTATATCAAAGAACTCTTTACTTTTGGTTTGGCCAATGGAAGCCCCTGGCAAAAGATTGGAGGAAGGGAAGAGAATGAAGCCAAAATATTTAATCCCATGATACCTTCCTGCAGGGTGCCTCAGGCTTGTTGTCTCCTTTCAATGAAAGTCACATCTCCTTTCAAGGTGGTCCTTTCTCCACAACTTTTACCTTCTAAGGTCAGATAACTGCTCTCTCTCCTAGATCCTTTGGGCCTTGGAATAGCAATCATCTTGGGATACTGTGTTATCTCGTGTGCGTGTGTGTGTGTGTGTGTGTGTGTGTGTCTGTGTGTGTGTGTGTGTGTATTTAATACTCCGCCCACCCTTACAAATTAATGCCTTTACTAAAGCCTCACGGAATTATCCTAATTTTATTGTGCCATATTTTCTTTCCCATATTTTCATTTTCCCATATGATACAACCAATGGTATCATGCACACTTTAAAGGAACAATCCATGAAGTCCCAGGTAACCAAACTTTATTTATGGAATTTCACTATTGGCTAGAGAGAAAGAGCTCTAAGTTATATGAATGATCTGCTGCCATAAAAGTTTATTAGTATGCAATAAGAAACAATCATTTAGTTCATGAGTCTGCAGCATTCTGCTGATCTGAGAAAACTGATATCTTAGCTGGGCTGGTACATGTATCTACAGTCAGCTGCAGGTCTTCTAGGTGGCTCTGCTGATCTTGGCTGGGCTTATTCAAGTTGTCTGAAGGGCTGCTGGCAGATGGCTGATTTAAGCATCTGGGACAATTAGGCTATTTGGCTCTGATCCACATGTCTTTTATCTTTCAGCAGATTAGCCAACATACTCTCATGGCAATGGCAGAGGTCAAGGGGGGAGAATGCCAATTACGCAAGTGCTTTTCAAGCCTCTCTTAACATCAGTCTGATAGCATTTCATTGGCTAAGGCAAATATCATGGTAAGATCAACAGTCAGAATGGAATCTCACTATACGGTTACATAGCAAAGAATAAGCATCCATGAAGGGATGAGGCTTTAGGGCCATTGATGTAACCAATCAATTCTGAAGGTTTTCATAGCTGTCTGTTTCTTTACTCCACAAAGGAAGTAACGTTTATAATGAGCCTTGAACAATGAGTAGACTGTGGAGGAGTGAGATAGCCTTAGAAACATGAAAACACTTGATGTTCTTAGGAAATTGTGAATAAGCATTAATGGGTCATACATTATGTACCCTTGTGTCTGGCTTTTTTCACCAAACATTAGGGATGATTCAATATTGTGAATGTGTCAATTTTCCTAGTTTGACCTAAAAATTAATGCAATTCCAATCAAAATAATAGGATTCCTTTTTAGAAATTAATCAGCTAATTATAATATTTGTATGAAAGTCAGCTAAGAGTAGAAAAACAATCTCGGAGTAGAACACAGCTGAAAGAATTACACTACCATGGTATTTTCTTTTATTTATTTAAGTCTTCTTTTAATAGGGTCTTTGTTTTAGGGTTTTGTTTGTTTGTCTGTTTTAGTTTTAATGTAGAACCCTTAAATAAAAGATGCTAGATTTCTTACTTTTATCTCCTCAGTGTGGCGTACAACCAATAGATTCATAAGAAGATGAAAACAGACAGATGGTTCTCTTTTCTGCCTTCTCATGTTCTTATCCAGCAAGATAAAAGGGCTCCATTTTGAAGATGAGAGAGAGAGTTTGCAGAGAAGATGAAATCATGGAAGGGCCTTGTATTCAACACCTTTTCTGAATCTGCCTATATGATTGAGATCCAAGATTTGGGCAGATTTGCAACCTTGTCTGGAAGTTTTTGAATGCAGCAGTGCCACTGATGAATCCAAGCCATGGTGGCATGAGTATCTAATTGGGAGATCTCTTTCTCAATTTCCTATAGTCCCCGAGTGACTTTGAGAATATTTTATGTCTTCTGAGACTATGAGTAAAACCTAAATATTAGGTGGGAGGGAAAGCTAATATGTCAATCAGAATTTCACAGTGCACAGTTGGGGCCTGTGTCATCTGCATGGAGTGGATGAGGACATAGCTGCATCTTTGTTGGAATTTAGACGTCAAAAAGCTGCATAGGAGCCAATGGAGAAATTCCAGATAGACCAGTTGCCACCTGCCAAACAAGCACTGGGTATCACCTAAGCTGGGAAACAGGATGAGGACTTTAACTACAGATGGCAGCATGACCACACAGGCCAAAAAGTGTATTGCTTACTGTGCAGTAGCATAAAGGGAATTGTTGAATCACCCAGAGGTTTAGAACCAGGACCAAGAGGAGAGGGAAACGGAGAACACTTTGAAGGGACTGAGGAGGCAGAAAAATCCCAAATTATAATCAGTTTTAAACTGAGAATGAATAAGTAATTACTGGACTGGAATAGAAAAAACACAGAGGTGATTGAGTTTACTTTGAAATTTCAGGGCTTAGTACAAAACACAAATGGTCACTCAAGAACTAAGTTCAATTCAATTATAGGAAAAAAGAAAAATCTAAAGTTTTTCACACTTGAGTTTTGTGGGCCATTGAGACAATCAATAGTGCACCCATTTGAGATAGAGAAGTCAATGAGGTCAGCTTTTAAACAGCTTTGACTCAGAGAAAGGAGTTTGGATTTTGATGTGACCTATGGAATAAATATTTTCAAGCAGAGGGGTAACCGGATCAGCTCTATTTTATAAATATTCTCTAGTAGGAATATGGGGTGTGAATTGAAGGAGAATGACATTTACAGCGCATCATGCAGGAAGCTTTTTAGAAATCCAAGCAAGAGATGATGAAGGCTTAACTCAGAGTCTTGAAAGTGAGAATGGAGCAGTAGGGTAGAAAATGTTTTTCAGTTTAGACTGCTATGTGGCATGGTCAGAAGATGAGAAATGGGAAGAGGATCAGGTTTAGGAGCAGAAACATTGCATGCAGTTTTGTACATGGATTTGAGGTAACTTTGTAATACTGAAGTGAAGATTTGTAGTGGCAAGTTAAACATGTAAGTCAGGAGCTGAGGATAGTTTGAAGCCTAGAGATGAAGGTCTGGTGGCTGATTAACTTTTGTCTGCCAAGAACTTCCTTAAGGACAGTTTTGGGAGAAGGAACATAGAAAGTCTGGTCATCTCTGTTCTCCTGCATTGTGTGAGCAGGTGGTAACTCGTAGGGCCCTCTGATATTCCTTGCCACCAATATACAATCCAGATGCCTAAAGTCTCACTGTTAGAAATGTATTTCTTTATTTCAAAATTGTCTTTCACATGGTCCATTTTTTTAATGCAAATAATTGTAAAAGTGATACACCATTGAAATCCCTCATGTCTTGGTAAAAAGTTTTGGAAGAAGGAAAATCATAAAAAAGAAAGTGAGACAAGAGTGGATGGCTACCATTATACCTCTTTTTCATATTTTGGTAAGGTTTGCTCAGTGAAAAAATCTTGGCACTACACCTCAGAGTCAAAGATCCCTTCATGGAAATCTACAATGTCTGGGATTTCAGTCACTATTTCAAACTTGTGTTTTTTTATCTTCCAATGTGGGTCTTTGTCAGTGTAACCTCAGCCATATCCCTGGCCCTTTTTTTTTCCCCTGAAATGCCTTCTCGAAGGCACATCCTTAGTATGTAGTATACCTACTACAACCTTGGTATATAGTCACATCTTTGGAGGCTCATTGTGGTCTCTTTGAGAAAGCTACAGAGCATTTGAATATGAAACCAAGTGCAATAATGACCTTGCTCAATTGACCTGAGAAGAATGGAGCTTTGAATAGACAAAATAGCTATAAACTTTAGATTATTCCAAAATTTGGTTACTGAGACACAGAAAAATGGAATAATTTCCCTAGAGACCCAACAAGCTCTTCTTAAAATCCCAGCTTATCCCATTTATCACAGCTATGAGAACTTGAATGTCTCTTTGCCATAGTTTCTAAATATGTGAAATGAGGATAATAGAGTTAATTTTATAAGGTTGTTTCAGGGATTCAATAGCATAACACATCAGATTAGCAATGTGCTTGGCACTTTATATGCAAGAGCTCTATGAATTGTAAGTGTATAATGCTCATGGCGAATAGTCCAAAATAATGAGTCTCTGACTTTCATTCTTGCGCTGAGTCCCCTGAAAGACACTTCCTTCTGAATGTCTCTGGATGGAAGGATGGGACACATGAGAAGGTACATGTGAAAAAGAAGAGACAGTCACATGAACCTGAAATGTTTGGAGGCAAGGAGAATTGAGACATGCACTAACTAGATAATTATGCGTCTTCATATCTTTCCTTCTTACTCCTCAGCCAGTCGCACATCTGACAGAACCCCACTAGGAGTGGAAAAAGATGAATCATTGCACGCTGTGCCAGCGGGGGATAAATCCAGGCAGTGGCTGAAATTTTATATTGAAAATGACTTACTCTCATCTCACAGTGGGTTTCGTGATTTTCTTGGGCAGCGTCCTTAGTAGAGCATGTTATATGTGAAGCGTATCATCTCATTCCCATTAGCGAAATAACATTCTCTGGTGGTGTTTTGGGAAGGATGTGTAGATGTTAACCAAAACCACAAAGAAAGGATGTTGTCACTTTCCCGTGGCATGTAAGAAAAACATGGATGTTTTGATGTGTCCAGTTACATGCAAACTCAGCATAGCTAAGGAAAAGATCAGATTTCAAAGTACTACAGCACTGAGTAAATGAGGTATGACTACGAAGAAAGTAATAAATTATGTTTTCAAATGAAGCAGGTCACATCTGGTGTGTGTATGACGTCTGCACAAGAGTGTGTGTTTGTGTGCATCCCTTTCAAGCATTTTTGCCTACCACTTAATTTAATATTGCAATAGTTCAGTGGATTATGAAAACAACTCCCACACATTAATACTATGTTTTTAAATATCTTTTTGCTTGATTCTAAGTTGTTCATAAATGAGCATCTAGAAAACAGAATATCTCATGATAATAAATATATACATTGACGTGTTTTAAAAAATAGTGTTTACTATGGGCATTAGAAGTTAGAACTTTGTACTATAATTTCTGGAACCTCACGCTATCAACGTCTCTTTTGAGGAATGACTTACTGAAGCTGTCTCTTTTATGAACATTTCATATTCATAAAAGGATGGCTCTCTCCTGGCAGGCCTTTTCCCCACTCAGCTGAACTGGAAGTCATTTTTCTGAAGAGAGTCCCACTATTGGAACAAACTGAACAAGAACTCACATCACACATAAAAAGCTTTTGGAAGAGACCTGGGATTGGCTCTGGAGTGGACATAATTCAAATGCAAATGCATTTCATCAGTGGTTTGCCTTGGATGCCAAATTTTGGGGCAAAAGGAGAACTAAAACCACTGATCATTTGCTCTTTTCTACCAATCAACAGAATGCCAACAACAGAACTAATATTCTTTTTTCAAACTAACGTTATAGGGAAGCTGCAGAAAACATTGTAATGCCCAATCCATCATTATGGAAAGACATTACCAATGATGCCCCTGTTAGTATTTCTCATTGATTCAAACTTATAAAACTAAGGATAAAAAATTCACAATATTTATATATTACAAAAATTAAAATATACAATAAAAAGGATAAAATAACCTGTATCTAAAAACAATACTATTGAAATTTTTTATGTATTTCCTTCTTTCCTTTCTTTCCTTTTTAATTTTTTTTTTATTTTCTATTGAGTATTGTTTACATTGTTGTGCTTTAGCAACCAGCTTTTTTAAATACTTAATATCAGAGATATCTCTTCTTAACAATACCTTTTAGTGTTCATATAATATTCCATAATGTAGCTATGCTCAAATTTACTTACCTGTTTCTTCAGGGAAAATTAGACATTTAGGCACTTAAAAAATAGACCTTTTTGGGGTTATTTCCTTATGATAGATTCCCTAGAAGTGTGATTAATAACTCAAAGGTTATGAACATTCTTTAAGGCTTTTAATAACAAGTGTAAAGTGGCTTCACTCCCTCAAAGTAGTGTACACAAGGTCTGTTTCTACAAAACCTCACTGTACCTCTTATCTCTTTCTAATTTCCCCAAACCAATAGTTTTCACCTGGATGTGATTATTGCCCCCCGCCGCCCCCCCCCCCCCCGGGGATGTTTGACAAATCTGGAGACATTTTGTTTTCCACAGCGAGGGAAGTGCTCCTGGGGCTAAACCTCCTGCATTGCACAGGACAGCCCTCTGCAACAAAGAACTATCCAGCCTAAAATGTCATGACTCCTTTCTTGGTGAAAATTAATTGTCTTGATTATTTCAATAGGAAAAGGCTGGTTGAGAAGAAATGCTAAGAAAGATCTTCCAAGAGAAGGGAGTTGTATGAAAAAAAAATGCCATCCTATCTTCAGACATTGTCAAATGTTGCTTAATGGATAAAGTAGCCACCAGCTGAGAACTATGGATCAAATGCCTTGCTCTTAGTTGGCACGTAATGAAAAGTTACTGCTAAATGTATGAATTATTTCAATTATGATTTTATTGAGGTATTAATTCCTTCCTTCTTCCCAAAAATAGTAGCTCACAATGGAAATGCAATGTATCTATTTAGATGAAAATTGAGCAATAGAAAAACCCCAAATTATTGAAACACACAGAAATTAGTATGTTTAATAAGTGAGGAAACCATCCAGCATTCCTGGTAGACAAATAAGTAGGTTTTTTTTCCCAGAAAGAGAAGCTGAAGTTCAGGAATACGGGCTGATTATTCCATGGTCACACAACAATTTCTGTGCTGGAACTAAATAGAACCTTCTTCTCATTGAGGACACAGGTAGAGCCATCTTCCCATTTATCATTCACCAGTACCTGTTCCCCACAGCTGTATTCCCTGCTAGAAAAGTCCCATTGAGAACAAGGACTGGATCTTACATCTACTTGTATTTTCCACAGTGCCAAGCACTGGGGAATGAGTATAAAATGTTTAACTGAGTAGTAGGACAAACGTGATTTAAATGAATAATTTTCCATTTACTTAGGATCTAATTTCCTTTTCATGTCTAATCAGAATCCTTATCTTTCAGCTGCCATAGATCACAGCCATCATTAACCATGATGGCGATTAGCCAAGGCTGTAGATTTATGGTTCTGGGAGTCAACAAGGTACAAGTTTCTGTCTGCACTCCAGATGGTGTTTTGGATGGATACTCCATGAAGTTGTTATTTAGAAGCCTGGCAGCATCCTTTGCAAAGTGGGGAGTCACAGTTGGCATTCCTCTTTTTAGCATTTTGTTGCCTAATAGATGGTCTCAAATTAATTATGTGCCAGGGTCTGGGCAGCAATAATGGAGACCAGCCTTGCCCCAACAGGCTTTGGTGAGACTACTTGGCTGACTATCTATTTCCTTGATATTCAAGTCAACAAATATTTATTGAGGCTATACTCTGTGCAAGGCACTTGGCTAGGCCCAGTAAGAGATAGAGCCATGGTGTAAGATATATCGCCAAGCATTAAAAGGAGCTCAAAAGTTTGAAAGGGAGAGAAGTACCTAAATTAGCATAAATCAAAGACAGGCTGTAATTAGAGGTATGAGTATGGACTTGTGGGGACAGAAAGGAGAAAGATCAAGATCAGTGGAGGAATTAGGAAACACAAAGAAAGAGTTGGCCTTTGAGCTGGACATTGAAAGATGGATGAGTTTTTGATAGGTAAAGAGAAATTCAAGAAGTAAAATGAGCAAATTCACAAAGATTAGGAAGTATAGGACATGTCCAGTGTATAATAATAGCAATAGCAATGTGATAGTTAATATGCATTAAGATCTTACAATTTTTAAATGTTTTTTCTATACTTTATATTCTTTTATGTTAAAAATGGAACAGGTTCCATTTATTTAATAGGCACAGTGCTTAGCGCCCATGATACTTTCAGGGGCCCATGAAAATGTTTTAATTTCTTTTTCACAATCAGAAGGAAAAATAATACAATACATCCTTGATTATATTTGTCTTTATACCAATGCAGTCATAAAATAAAAAATTTTAATATTATTTTCATGGTGAAAGGACCCACAATAGACATAATGTGGCACTGAATGGAACAAATACTCTCATTCGTTTCGACCTCCAAACATTTCTAAATCTTTCCTTTTTCTCCATTTCCATTGTATCACAGACAAACCACCAAAAGCTCTTGTATGGATTACAATATGAGCTCTTAACCAATTCCTTGCTTTCCCTCTAATCTTCTAAAACCCACTTTCTACACAGCTTCCTGTGGTCATTCCTCTGCTTAAAAAGTTCTAGAGCTTCCTATTACACTAAAAATACAATTTCATCTTCTTATCTTAGCCTAAGGTCCCTCGCTATCAGTCTCAACTCAATCTGTATTGTCTTCACCATGACCACTGCCATGATGACCTAGCTGTGCTGGCCTTTTCTCTACTCATGGAACACATTTTCCTCAGGGGCTGTTCTCTTTAGATTCCCTCAACCTGTAATGTTCCCAGCTCCCCTAGTTTTACATGACTTTTGTTTTCCAATATTTAGATCTCAGTTCCTATGTGACCTCTTCAGAGAGTTATTCATGACCACAGAATCAGGTGCTTCTGTATGTTGCCCCATTTTAATTTTTAAAATGGCATTTATCAATGTATGAAATTCAAATGTAAATTTTTTGTGGATTTGTTTATCGTCTTTCTTCCTTGACCAGAAGGTGAACTTTATGAGAAGAGCAATCTTCTTCTCATAAAGAGTTTAGGAAAGTACCAGGCAGATAGTAGACACTCAATTATATAATTATCCAGAAGATATAAATTTAGTGTTTACTACATACATGGCATTGAGGTTCAGTGTGGAATAAAACAAATTGGTTTCTGCCCTCATGGAGCTTACAGTCTAGTGGGATTTGCATTTGTTATCTAAATAAATCCTCAAATGACATAACATAGAAACTATTATATCCCATTTTCCCCAAGGCTGACACTGGGGCTAGGGAAATTAATTCTTGCGCCCAGCTGGGATTTGAACCCAGGTAGCTCATCTTTGGAATTTGTCTCCTGAACCAGCATTAAATTTTTGTCAATAATAAGAATACTTGTCCCAAGTTTAGGTAATGGTTAGATAATGTAAATCTGGAAATTTTGAAGTGCTTTGGATACCAAGCCCGAGAAAATTGTTCTTAAGTGAGAAGACAATGAATAGTTGTTGAAGGTTTTAAACAGAAGTGGGCTTTAGAAAGGATGCTCTGAGGGTAGTAGGGAAGATCAACAAATGCAAGGGAGCCTGGGGATAGAAGAGTTAGAAGGCTATTGCTATGGCCCATCAACCACCCACCATATTTTAGGAACTTAATAGCAGTTCAAAATTGTATGTTGTTTGCACACATCTCCCTAATAACAGCTGCTGGATGAAGGAAGGTTCATTTTATGCATTTACTGAGGACAACTCTCAGGCAGAAAACTCTCCAATTCTATTCTGGAAACATCTATTTCAGATATTTTCAAATGAAAATTACCAGTAGCCTCTGTACCCAAAGATGATGATAGCTATTCTTTATAACAATTATCAACTTGTGGCCACAGATAATGTTAACTGTATCTTTGCTGTCTTGAAAGAGCTTTGTATTCCCTGCTCCAGATTGACTACAACTGCCCAATATTTATTCATTCGTATCTCAATTCATTCATCACACATTTATTGGGCACACTGTGTATTCAGGAATGCCAAGCTCTCAGTGTAATAAGGGAGATAGACCTATTCACTGATGAAGGAAATACTCTTGAATCTATATTCACTATACCCAGAATAAGAAACTTCTCCCCATTTCCACTTAAACACTCTGACCATCTCTCCTCACTTAGTTTCTTCTAGTAGCCTTATAATTAATATCTCTGCTTTTACATTTCTCCCCTATTCTCCACATAGCCACCGAAGTGACCCATGCCACTCCTCTGTTCAAAACCTGCATTGGCTCCCCACTACACTCAAAGTAGTCAGACCTTAAAGAGGCCTACCAGGCCCCATATGATCATGGATCCTGTCTCCTACTGCTCTTCCCCACACACACCCATCCCAGTCACTCTGCTTCAGCCATAGTGACCTCTTTATTGCCCCTCAAACATCCCATGCATGCTCTCATCTTAGGGCATTTGCACCGCTAATGTTTCCTAGCACCTACCAACTCCTAACATCCTACATGATTTACTTTTTATAATACATTGTCTGTCTCCCTCACCTTTGCATCCCTCTACAAGGTCAAGGTCTTCCTCTGTTTTGTTTGCTGCTGATTTCTCATGCATCCAGAACAGTGTTGACACTTAGCAGATTGGATGAATAAATAAATATGCACATATTCAATGCAACATGGTGACCTCAAGGAACAAAGTGTTCATGAGAATAGATCAAAGAGCAGAGACTCAACTGGAAAGAATTGTGGAGAGAATTCTGAGAAAAATACCCACCTTAAACCAAATATCCAATATTCTGATTCAGTGAGACACATCTGAAGGTAAGAGTGATCTTTAAGGTTATTGAATATTCCCACATCAAAGAGAGGAGAAGGCCTCTTAGACTAGACAAATTCCAAACACTGTTAGCTACCTGCTGCCCTTCTGTGTGCACACCAACTCCATATATACCTGACTCGACGCATTACTTTCATCTTCGCTAAACAATGGAGGTTTATTTTACATTGTGAATAAATGGGAATTTGGTTTACTGTGCTGATGATTATTTGTTCATTATCCTCAGTGTTTATTAGTTATGACTGAGGTTATAGGTGGCCTAATGTATGGGCTGGAAGGTAATACACAGGGCCCAGTAAGTTGTTTCCTTACTCTCAAATATCCTCCCTATCCACATTATATAGAACCTTTAAGTGTTATTAGTAGAACAAGTATTTGTTGACCTGTTTAAAGGTGAATAATCTGGTAGGAGTAGTATTAATCTAGTAATTTTTGGAGTGAATATTTTCTGAAGTCTTTTCAACCAAGAACTGAGAGAGAAGGTACTGGAGAAGTAAGGAAGGTGAGATGGAAGAGAGATAGAGTATGGGATGCTAATTGAAAATGATTACCTTTCAAGGAATATCAATAAGGTGTGTGTGTGTGTGTGTGTGTGTGTGTGTGTGTGTGTGTGTGTTGGCGGGGAGGAGGAAGGGAAATGTAGGGCTACGTTAAGAAATGTCACTGGAGGAGATAATGCTAAGTGAAATAAGTCAAGCAGAGAAAGACAATTATCATATGATTTCTCTCATCTATGGAACACAAGAACTGGGAAGATCGGTAGGGGAAGAAAGGGATAAAGAAAGGGGGGGTAATCAGAAGGGGGAATGAAACATGGGAGACTATGGACTATGAGAAACAAACTGGGAGCCTCAGAGGGGAGTGGGGTGGGGGAATGGGATAGACTGGTGATGGGTAGTAAGAAGGACACGTATTGCATGGTGCACTGGGTGTTATACGCAACTAATGAATCATCGAACTTTACATCAGAAACCGGGGATGTACTGTATGGTGACTAACATAATATAATAAAAAAACATTAAAAAAAAAAAAAAGAAATGTCAGTGAGGCCAAATGAGAAGAGTTCTCAAAGGGGTGGGAAATTGTGGTGACACTGGAGACAATTCTTATCTACTACACAAATTATTTTGGATCCGGCCTTGTCCTAGGCCTGGAGTACAAGGAGCTTCATAATGGAGTGGACAGAGCACTGGGCACTGAGACTCTGTCCTTAACTCCACCCCTTTCTATTTCTGTCACCTTGGACTGTGGTTTTTTTCATCTACATAACAGAGATAATAATGTCTATCTTCCTCTCTCCAAATGTTAGGATAAAATGCACTAAGCAAAGGAAAAACTATGTAAAACAACTAGAAAAGAAGGTGCTTCCCAGAGGAGAAGAAAGAATGTCAGAACCACCCAAATGGTGTTTTCACATGACACTAGCTCTGTCCCCAAGCCCCCAGTTGTTTTTTTCCCCCAACACTTTGATTTTTAAAATTTTTTTATTATGATAGATTTCAAATATATACAAAAGTAGAAGGAATACTGTAATAACTTGCCATTACCTATAATCTAGTTTTATCAATTACCAGTATATTGCTAACTTGATTCATCTATATTTCACTACCATCTACCCTTGCTGGTTATTAATTTTTATAACTTTACTGAGGCAATATTTACATAATACAAATGCATACATTCTAAGTGCATAATTCAATGTTTTAGAACATTTCTATCACCTGAACAAATTCTCCCTTGTCTGAATGCAACCAATTCCTGCTGCCACTCTCAGCCCCTTTATCAGTTTGAAGAAGTTCCTTTCTATTACTAGTTTGTTGCGAGTCTTATCATGGATGGCAGTTGAATTTCGTCAAATGCATTTTTATTTATCTATTGGGATGATCATTTTTTTCCCTTCATTTTGTTAGTTATCATTTACTACAATAACTGGTCTTTGGAAAGTTAAACCAAATTTGCAGTACTGAGATAAATTCTACTTGGTCTTAGTGGATAATTCTTTTTAATATGTTGCTAATTTTTTTAAGGAGTTTTACATCTCTAAGAGGGATATTGGCTTCACTGAACAAGTTGGAAATTGTACTTTTCTCCTCTATTTTCAGAAAGAATTTGTAAATATTTGGTATTATTTATTCTTTTTTTTTCTTTTTTAGTATTATTTATTCTTAAGATATTTACTAGAAATCAACAGTGAAAGCCATCTGGGCTTGGGCTTTTCTTTCTGAGAAGTTTTGTTTGTTTGTTTAAGTTTTTATTTAAATACCAGTTAACACACCGTGTAATATTAGTTTCAGGTGTACAATTTAACAATTCAATACTTATATACAACATCCAGTGATCATCATAACAAGTGCACTCCTTAATCCCCACCTATTTAGCCCATCCCCCTGCCCACCTCCCCTCTGATAACCATCAGTTTGTTCTCTATATAACTATAGTCTGTTTCTTGGTTGCTTCCCTCTCCTTTTCCCTATGCTCCTCTGTTTGTCTTTAAGTGGCTTTGCCATTCCCATGCAGTATTGTCTCTCTCTCTGCTTCAGTAATTGGCAATACACCAGATGGTAGCTGTTTGAGAAGATTTTCATTAATTGCATTTCTTTTGTTGTTGTTGTTGTTGTTACATGCCCACTTATTTTCTAATTCTTATTAAGTTGTGGTTTTTTGTATCTTTTTAGAAATGTTTCCTTTTCATCTAAGTTGAAAATTTGTTAGTATAAAGTTGTTCATAGTATTCCCTTTTAATCTTAGTATCTGTAGGATTGGTAGTGATGTCTCCTCTGAAAGACTTCCCTGATTTTGTTAATGTGTGTCTTCTTTTTTTTTCTTGTCAAAAGACAGTTTGTTGATTTTGTTAATTTTTTTAAACAACCACCTTTGGTTTCATTTATTTTCTCTATGACTGTACTGTTTCTCTGTCTTGATTTCTGTTTTTATCTGTATTATTTCCTTCTTTCCTCTTGCTTTGGGTACAGTTTACTCTCCCTTTTCTAGTTTCTAAGACGCAATCTTAAGTTATTGGTTTAAGATCTTTATTCTTTTCAATATAGATGTTTAAAACTACAAATATCCTCTAAGCATTGCTTTAGCTTTATCCTATAAACTTAGTACATTGTGTTTTTATTTGTAATTGTTCAAAATCATTCTATTTTTCCTTAATAATTTTTTTCTTTGACCCATGTGTCATTAGAAGTATTTTGGTTTAATTTCCATAAGTTTGGGTATTTCCAATGTTTGGATTATTTATTTCTAATTTAATTTTGATTGTCATTGGATAACATACTTTGTGTGATTTTAATTCTTTTAATTTTTAAAATTTTTAAACAATTTATTTCATTTATTTGAGAGAGAGAGAGAGCACATGAGTGGGGGGAGGGGCAGAGGGAGAGAATCTCAGGCAGATTCCCTGCTGTGTGGGGAGCCTGATGCAGGTCTCAATCCCATGACCCATGAGATCATGACCTGAGCTGAAACCAAGAGTTGGACACTTAACCGACTGCACCACCCAGGTGACCCTAATTCTTTAAAATTTATTGAGACTTGTTATATTACCTACCATATGATTTATCTGAGAAATCTTAGAAAATGTTGCACATATTCTTGAAAAGAATGTCTATTCTGCTGTTCTTTGGTGGTGCTTTTTATAAATCTCACTTGTTAATCTGTTTGATACTATTGCTCAAGTATTCTCTGTCCTTGCTAATTTTCTTATTGTTCTATCAATTATGGAAAATGGTCTATTTGTCCCTAAAAGTTTTTGTGGAATTGTCTATTTCTTCTTTCAGTTCTGTCAGGTATTACTTCATGTACAGGCATACCTCATTTAATTGTGCTTTGCTTTATTGTGCTTTGCAGATATTGCATTTTTTATAAATTGAAGGTTTGTGACAACCCTGTATTAAATAAATCAATCATACCATTTTTCCAACAGTATTTACTCACTGCATGTTTCTGTTCACATTTTTGGTAAT
Source organism: Ursus maritimus (assembly GCF_017311325.1). Classification (NCBI taxonomy): domain Eukaryota; kingdom Metazoa; phylum Chordata; class Mammalia; order Carnivora; family Ursidae; genus Ursus; species Ursus maritimus. The sequence continues at coordinate 21,095,614 of NW_024425008.1, forward strand.
TCTTGCAATATTTCAAATTTTATTATTATTATTATTATTATTATATTTGTATGGTGATCTGTGATTAGTGATCTTTAGTGATCTTTGATGTTACTATTGTAATTTTTACATACACTGGGAAACAAAAAAATTCATTTGACTTACTCGATTGTGATATACTTTATTATAGTGGTCTGAAATCAAACCCACAATATCTTCAAGGTATGTCTATACATTAGGGCTGTGTTTTTACATGTATTTATAATTGTGTATTTTCCTGATGATAGATCATTTCTATCATTATTAAATATCTGTTATTGTAGGGACTTTTGTGTGAGTTAAATTTTGTTATAGAGCCACTCCGCTCTCTTATGATTACTAGTTCATGTTTTAATCTTTTTTTTTTTTTTGGTCTTTTTTACTTTCAAACTATTTGTGTCTTTGAACCTAAAGTGTATCTCTTATAGACAGCAAATAGTTGTGGATTTTTTCTTCTGTTTTGTTTCTGTTTCTTTGTTTGTCTTGGTTAATCTGTTCTGATGAGATCTACCTTTTATTTGGTAAGTTTAATCCACTAACATTTATGTAATTATTGACAAAGTCATATTTACATCTGGCATTTTGCCACTTGTTTTTTATATGTCTTATGTCTTTTTCCTCTTTCTTTGTTTCTTCTTTATTTTATTCTTGTTGTTAAACAGACATTTTTTCCATGTATAATTATTTCATTGGTTTTATACCTAAAATTTTTAAATTCTTCTTTTGATGATATCTCTAGGGATTATAATATGTATATTAATTTATCAAAAGCCACTTCAGATTAAGATGAATGTAATTCTAGTAAAATCCAGATATTTTGTTCTGATACAGCCCACTTAATTGTGTTCTCAACTCCATCATTTTTTTTTAACTCGAGCTTTTTCTTTTTTAAGATTTTATTTATTTGACAGAGAGAGTGAGAGAGCACAAGCAGGGGGGATGGCAGACAGAGAGGGAGAAGCACGCTCCCCACTGAGCAGGGAGCCAGATGCGGGGCTCTATCCCAGGCCCCTGGGATCATGACCTGAGTCGAAGCAGATGCTTAACTGACTGAGCCACCCAGGCCCCCCACAACTCCATAATTTTTTATGAAAATTCAGTCATTTAATTGTATTTTTGTTCTCTGAATGTGGTGAATTGTTTTTCTTCTTGATGTCTTTAAGATGTTTCCTTGGCTTTCAACAGTTTTACTAGGTTATGTTGAAGTATAAAATTGGGGGTTTTGTATTCTACTTGGGATTTGTTGAGTCTTGTATCTTTAGATTTTTTTCATTAGATTTGGGACATTTTCAATCATTATTTATTTAAATATTTTATACCTCTTTCTATGACATTTCTCTGTTTGGTACTTCCATTGCACACATATTAATATGCTTGATATTGTCCCACAGGCCTCTTAGGCTCTGGCAATTTTTCTTCAGTTTTTTTTCTCTGTTCTTCAAACTGAGTAAATTCTGTTAATATATCTTCAAATTTATTGATTCTTCTGTTACCTTAAATTTGCTATTTAGTACCCTTACTGAATTTTCATTTTCTGTTGTTCTACTTCTCAACTCCAAAATTTCCATATTTTAAAATTTACATTTGTTCTAACAGTTCCATATTGTTGGCTTATTGTCATCATTCTTTCTTTTAATTCTTTAAACAGAATTTCATTAGTTCTTCGAGCATAGATATAAAACAACTCCTTGGAAGTTTTTGTCCAAAAGACTTTCCAACTCCTTGGAAATCTAAGTCCAAAATGTGAGCTTCCTCAGAGACAGTTTCTTTTTGTTTTTTGTTTTTTTCCTGAAAATGAGATATACTTTTTCTTTCCATATTTTATAATTTTTTTTCTTGAAACTGAACATTTTAAAAAATTGAACATTTTAGGTAATATACTGTAGAAACTCTGGATTATAATTCCACCCAAATTCTTGCTGCTGGTGCTTGTTTGTTTAGTAACTTGCCTAGGCTATATTGTGGGATTTTGTTTCTCCATGTTGTATGGCCATCAGTATATCTATTCAGTTTTTTTTTTTTAATTCTTGTTTTTTATTTTAAGCCTAATTTATTAGGGGTCATTTCTCTATTTCTGCATATCTTACTAGCCAGCCAGTGATTGGTAGGATGTTGTGCTCAAACACCTCAAGATGATAAAGTTTCCACCCTGTGTCAATGGATATGTTTGTGTTAGTAAGTGCATTCAAAGTTCAAGCAATTTTAAAACTTGCCCATATTTTACTTTTCTCTGAGTTCTCTAATGTACCCTGTACAGTTTTATATACTATTAGGATCAGCCAAAGATGTGTAGATAACTTAAGTTCTCTCTAGTCTCTCCTGTGCAAATGTGTGGAGAGGTTATCAAGACACTATGGATGCTTTCTTTCCAGTATCTCCCTGTAAAGTTTCTGGCTAGTTTGTTGTTTATCCCAGTGAGGAATGCAGCCTCAGGCTATCTGAGCCTCTGGTCTTCCCAATTCATTTGCCACTGAAATTCATTTGCTTCCCAGTTCACAACTGTTATAAACCCAACTGGCTGTGGGATCTTTCTGTGTTCTGATCCAAACGAAGGCATTCGCCTCCAGCAACAAAGCTGTTTGTTTTATACATTGCTTTGCATTGATAGAATCACTGTGCAGATTGAGCTGGGGTGAGGGATGGGAGTAGTTCCAGGGAGAAATGTCACAGATCCCCACTGTTATTATACAAAGTTCACTTTTTTTCCCTTTTTTAAAAAGAATACCCACTTCTTAATTTGGTGTATTATTTTGGTCAATTTCCATAACCCTGAAATTTTTTCCAGTTTTATCATTTTTTTGGTTGGGACAAAATTTACTGAGCATTTTATTCTCCTATACCAGAGTCCAGCCTCTATCTAGATTTTTTATATGCCTCTCTTCCCTATTTTGAACCATTGCTAGTATGAACAGTTCTTGCTGACTGAGGTATTCTCTGTTCTTAAAATTTGTGTTCAAGTGAGCTGAATATCTGATCATATGTGTGGAGTTACAGCCTGAGAAGAGACATTTTTAAGAGGGAAAATCATTGCATGGATCTGGATAGCAAAAGTATACACATATGAATGTACTTTATTCTATACCCTCATTACCACCTAGGTTCCACTAATTTCTCCTTTATTTTTTTTTAAATTTATATGGAATGGTAAAGAAATTAAGTAAGTGAAGAGGTGAAAAAACATCTGCCTACTTGTCCATTAAAATATTTTTTCAGTCTAGTGTGACCAACTGTACTGGTTTGCACAGAAATAAAATTGCTATAAAATTTCTGCCTCTTAGGAAATCCCTCAGTTCCAGACATATTAAGAGAGGTGGTCACCAAGGACCCAGAATATTCTTTTATAAGAGTACTAGCCACATGTATCAGTGTTTTTTGCTTACTTTCCAGTTGTCTCAGCTAGCTATTTGCTGGCGAGCGATTGCATAACAAACCACCGCAAAACAAAACCGTACATACAAAATCAAGCCTTTATTTCTCACCTAAGTGTCTGATGGTTAACTGGGTTCAGTTAATTTAGTCTGGGCTCACCAGGCTTGGCTTCAGGCCCCAGGTTACATTCAGACCTGGGGCTAGTAGACTACTTGCGTATGTTCTTCTTATGGTGTTGGAAAAAATATAAGAGCATTAGCTCAACTGTCCAATCAATTTCAAGCTTTTGTTTATGTCATCCTTGAAACCATTCCAATAGCCAAAGCAAATAACATGACCAGCACAACATTCATGTGATGGAGAAATATACCATGCTTCTAGTCTGAGGATCAGCAAACCTACACGAATGAGGGTATAGATATAGCAGTGGTCAAGTATTAGGAACAATATCATAAACTTCCACACTGTTTCCCCCAGATGAGCCTGAGCACAGAAAGCATGCTCTGTGCCTAGGTTATAGAGCTGATGCAGGCATTTAGTATCCATGTGCCCTGGGGAAGTTACTTTGCAGCTTTATGTCTAAATTCTCTCATCTATAAAATAAAGATAATAATGGATCTCTTCCACAGGATTGTTGAAAATATTAAATAAGATTATCCAGGTGAAGCACTTAGTGTATCATAAAACCTCACACCTGGCATATAATAGGAGGCAAGAAAGTGTTTGTTGAATGAGTGAAGAGATATATGAAATGGAAATGGAAAAGAATCTCAGAAATATGCAAATGAATATTTTAAATTGTTGAGATAGTATACAATTTAGACTTGGGATTGGGAAGGCCAATGGGAAGAGCGAACTAGGGCTTAGTTGTGAAAGAAAACATATTGGGTCCTGGCCCCTGGGTGGAATTAAGGCATTTATCCAGCTAATCAGACTTTGTAATAGATCATTTCATTTCATTCAAGGAGAAGTTCTCAATATTGGCCAGTGCCTATTGCAGTAAGTACTCCTGTGCTGTGGCTGTAGGGCAGTTCCAGGTGAGCTCAGCTTCACCTCATGCTCACTTAGCCGACCTCAAGTGTATGTCATGTGCCTTTGTGTTTGTCTTTTGAGGGCTTTTTACAACACCATGGGATCACACACCAGAAGTAAGGGGAGTAATTGCTCCTGGGACAATCCTCAACCAATGGGCATTAGAGTGCATGGATAAATGTTTTGGCCTCCCATACTTCAGAAGATATTTCATAAGCTAAGCAGGAAGTACCAGCAGAATTGATCCCCAGGTGTAGAAAACATCCCCATATCAGCTTTTTCTCCTTCTTTTTCTCACTCTTTTCATGCTGTGTTTCATAATTCCTGGGATTATTCCTAAAGAAACTTACTGTATACTGTCTCAGGTTCCACTTTCTGGGAAATCCAAACTGAGGCACACATATTTTGGACCTTTTTTTTTTTTTTTTAAACCACAGTCTTCCCCTCCCCAAATCTGCCTTGTGCTCCCACTTGAGATAAATACTCTTGTTTAGGAGTCAAAGTTTATTCAGTCTATTTTACCTATCAAAATTTTATTGAAGCTCAACTGGCAACGTTTTGTGTTATGAAAACTGTAGGGTTTATTTTTGTTTTCAAAATGCAAATCAAATTATAATATGAAAACTGTAGTGTTGAAATTATTTTTCAAGTCATAAAGGCACCTTGGGAATGCTGATATTCTCTTCAAGAAAGTGTCTTCCCTCTCGTTAAGACTTAGCAATCTATATGATCACATTTATACCTTTCTGAAAACATTGCTCCAGAGCACAAGAAAAATACTTTCATGTTTTCTGGCAAATTGTTGACCCTGAGGAATACATAGCTATAGAAAGCACTAAATGAAATTATCTTTCTTTAAATGGAATCCTTTCTGTAAGCATATTTCAATAATCTTTCTGGTAAAAGTTCAGAATTCTGTCTTTAGTTTTCATTGTGGTCTTTGCATAATGGATTAGTCTATGGAAATTCTATAAATGGAAGCCAATCTATGATGAATTTCTTAATGAATAAATAAGGAAACTGAAAAGGAAGTAATTTCCTTGAGAAATTATCTTGAGAAGGAATGGTTTTCCAAAGCTCCTCAACTAATTGTAACTAGAATCCCAGACTCTGCTCTTTAGCTGGTCTGTCTTCCATATTTTCCCAACTGACTTTATGCCTTAAACATTTTCAGTTTAAGGTAGAGTTGCACAAAAATCCACCCTCTTTATGTAATCATGCTTCTCTATTTTGTCTACTGTAAAATTTTCTCTTTACATTTTGCAGTGAGTCTCTTGCTAACCTATTGGGTTTTCAGTGGCTTTGCTTCATGAGTACACCCTCAACTGGGATATTGCACTTGATGCCATCTAGCCCCTCTGAACATCATGCCCAGCTTTGTCTTCTGAAACTCTAGGTAGCCCCAGTGCCTCAGCACCTGAAGAAGAGGGACCTTACTCATAAATTCATACTTATCAATTATCAAAGGAAATAAAAAAGTGAGATGTGTCTTTTTCCATCTTTGATGTTTTGCTTCAGATTCTGACCTGAAAATCATCTATTGATACCACTCTTAACTTTCTCATCCGTTCTTCATTCCTGCTCATAGACAAAGAGTCTCTTCTCTGATTGATCAGTTTAGAGGAATGAGGTAAACATGTTACCATGCTCCTTAATACCCCTATCCTCTCACCTTGGATTCTGTCTGACTGTAGAATGCCCAAGTTCTGCTTTGCTCTTTTATTATGAAAGAGGCCCATTTTTGTTCACTGCTGTCTGTGGCTTTGATTGAGAAAGTTTGGGTAGTTTTGAGAAGCTCTATCACTATTATTGATTTTTACTTTAAGTTCTAACTTTTTTGCTGTTATCAGAGCTATATCAGCTTTGTTTTGATTAGCACTTGCCTGATATAACTTTTAATATCCTTGTGATTTTAACTTGACTGCGTGATTTTTAAAAAAATAAAAACTGTTGGGCCATATTTTTTTAAAGTTCATTTAGTTACTCTGCTTTCTGAACTGCAAATTAATAATATCATAACCACTAATAGGTCTGCAATTACTTCTACTACCTCTCATTGATCCACATTTGAACCATGTTCTCCAATAGCTTTATCAACAACAGAGGGGATGTCTTGACCTCTATCTCCTTGATTCATGCACTTATTGATAAATTGTTCCTAAAATCAGAAAAAAATCCCAACAAAACCTCCTAATATCCCAATGGTAAACGAAGAAAGGGCTTCTTAAAAAAACAAACTTTAGGAACACAGTAACTTCAACAAAGACAATAGTCATGCGAATGATTAATAAAAATAATAA